>NC_134591.1:77522597-77775097 GCF_037038515.1 Microtus pennsylvanicus
TTCCCCTGCTGGAAAGGATGGGGCTGGACCTGAAGGAGCTGTGCCTGGTCACATGCGGGGCTACCTGTGCCCTGTCTGGACAAAAGGTACCTTCAGTGTGAAGGGCTCCAGGGCAAATGAGAGTCTCTTCTCCTTAGCACTCCCTCATTCCAGTGCCAGGGCCCCAGGCAGGATCTGGAAGGGAGGTCCTTGTGTGCCACCTAGCTTCTGCCTTCAGAGCCTCTCAGGTACTGTCCTTGCCTTCGTTTTAAAGCAGAGGACGATACGGAATAGAAAAGGTAGAGGTTCGGATCCAATTCTGGGCACTCTGTGTTCTGTATTGGCATCCATGTTCTGTATTGCCCAGGACATACAGAGAACTGGCCTGGAGCTAACTCAGTGGATAAAGACTTGTCACCAAGTCTGATGACCCAAGATCAATCTCTGGAGGGTGAACATGGCGGAAGGAGAGTCAACACCCACATGTTGTCCTCTGACCTTCACATGTGTGCAAAGTACACATATATGTGAAATAAATAAAACAAACGAGCAAACAAAATTATTAAAAAAGAAATGATAGCCAAAGTCATGTGTACCCAGTGGCAGAGCCAAGGTGGTGTTCAGAGTCATGGCGACCAACAGGTCAGAGCTGGAGGAACCCCAGGTCTCTGGGCTTCCTTCAGCCTGACAGGGAAAATTGGAAACACCAGCTTAGCTGCAGCTAGAACACCAAAGTACTTGAGGTCACCTCCCTGCACTGCCCCAAGCATAGTCAGGATGCTTTCCAGTCAGAGCTGTTTCCGGGGTCCAGATTAAAGAGGAGACCGCCACTCCTCGTGGTCTCCGAGGTCCCTCTGTCCTGCCCGCTGAGAGCCCAGGCCCCGCGTCCTGCAGAGGAGGCCCTGGCCAGCTGGCACCCCAGAGTGTTCTTCAGCCTTTCTCCCGCATTCTGAACGTCCGGGGGAGTGGGCAGACCCTTCTCACTCTGCTTGGGACCAGGCACAAACACACACGTGGGACCGCTCAGTGCTCCCCCAGATTCTGGGGCTAGAAAGAGCACAAACAAATGGACTGTGGTTTGGTCCACACCCACCCCTTGATGGCAAGTCTGTTGTGAGCCAAAAAAAAAACAAAGCCCAGAACGAAAACTTCCCCTCCATATCTCACTCCACTGAAAATGTGGGTTCTTTTATCAATGTGTGCACTTATTCTTTTGTGTATACATACATGCTCATGTGTGTGCAGATGAACATGGTGGGGGACACACATGCATGTGTGTGACAGCCAAAGGACAGCCTTAGCCAGCATTCCTGAGGACAATCACCCACCACATTGCTGTCTGTTTTGAGACAGAGTCATTGGCCTGAAATTCACCAAGTGGATAGGCTGGCTAGCTAGCCTCAGACATCTGCCTGGTTCTCTGCCTCCCTAGTGCTGGGATTACATGTGCACACATCATACCTGGCTGTCTTATGTGTGTTCTGGGGCAGTAAACTCACGTCCGCATTCTTGCAAGGCACGCATTTTACACAGCCATTTCCGCAACGCTAAGTGCATTCTTCTGAATTTCAACATTCACCAATGTGCCTCAAAACATTAAAAAATAACCCCTCTGTGGGCTGGAGACATAGCCCAGTGGTAGGGCATGTGCTTATTTAGCATGTACAAGGCTCTGGGCTCAGACCTCATCACCAAATGAATAAATAACATTAAACATTATTGAAGGTTGGGTTCTCTGTCTGAGAGAACATGGAACCTGCTAACAGGCGCAAGATTCTTTGGGAGTCAGAGAACGGTCTGACGCTGATTGCAGTGAAGCAACTGGGTGCTTCGGACAAATGAATTAGAATGGTACCTAAGCTGTACCTTACACCAGCTGTACTGAAAAAGAACAAACTGGGCTGGGGAGATGGCTCAGTCTAGAAGGTGATCGCCATCAAAGAACAAGGCCCTGTTCAGTTTCCAGAGCGCATGAGAAAAGCTAGTCATGGCGGCACACACTCTCAATCCCAGTGCTGGGGAGGCAGACAAGGGAGGATCCCCGGGGCTCACTACCTAGCTAGTTTAGCCAATTGGGGAGTCCCAGGTCAAGAGAGCAAGGTGGAGAGTACTCAAGGAACGACTCCTGAAGCTGCCCTCTGGCCGCCACATACACGTGCATAAGTACCCACTCACATGTATGTACGTGTCTATGCACCCACTCACATACATGTGTGTCCATACACACCCACCCACACTCACACCCGCCCACAGAATACACCTGAGCTGACGGGATGGCTTAGTGTGTACAACTGCTTGCTGCAAACTTGACGACCGGAGTGTGATCTGGTGGCATGGGTGTGCCAGCACTCAATACACATACACACATCACTCATTCGCTCGCACATATGCACGCACGCATGCACGGAAAACTTCAGCCACAGTTTCTCAGAAGAGAAACTCAAGTAGCAATGGTTTTTAACGAGAAGCTTTGAAATAGAGCCTGTCCTAGACAACGCAGCACCACCACCAGGAGCCTGGAGGCAGGAGGATGAAGTAAAGGAGCTCCATGTATCCATGGCCAACTAGGTCCTGAAACCAGAAGGCTTCACTGCAGCCTTTGGCCAGGACCTGGCAGTTACAAGGTAACCCTCCTGCATGGCACAGTGGGGACCTCTGTGCTTCCTCCTCTGCCTGGGAACGCTACCATCCGGTGTCACTAGGCAAAGGGCCTGGGGCTGCCCACTGTAGTCTGCCTGAAGGATGTGGCTCAGTCCCACTTGGGAGGTAGAGAGGCTTCCCTACAGGCTGGAGGGCTGTTGCGGGAGCACCGGGAGTCACTGAATATGAACCAAGAGCCTCACCAGCCCAGCTGATATTCCCACCATGCATCCCTTGGCATTGTGATTTCAGGTCACCTCACAGATACCCCCCCCCCCCCGTGAAGAAAATTCCCAAACAAGAGGAACTAGGACTCTACAAGACCCTGCTCCAACTCCTGTGTTTCAGGACCGACACTGAAGCTGCCACCACTGCCACCATGGGAGTTGGAGTACATGCTATGGGCCTGCGTAGAGATGGGGAAACAGACATCAGGAGCCCAAGGACAAGGGATCAAGGACTCTGACGGGAGGCAGTAGCCAACTCATTCACCCACGCAGAAAGCAGGCACACGGCGGATGGGGGTGGGGAGCTCCTGTAATACGGTCATGGGCTGTGGGGCCTTCCAGGACCAGCTACAGGAAGGGCAGCTAATGGCTGTGGTGATGCATCACAATCGGAGTGAAACAGGCACTCTATACAAGAACAAGCAGGTCCCATTTCCCTCCCTTGTAGGAGAAGCAGTCCACAGAGCTTGCTCTGGGCAGACAGACACTGTACCAATCTCAGCTGGTCACTACCAGGACCCAAGGAAGTCTTTCCACCTCAGTACTTCTGGCCAAGCTTGCTCGCTGCTCCATCCATAGCCCAGTGTCCACTGCTGTCCCACTGATCTGGTGGGTACGTCTTGCTGGCTGGGGCCTCTGGACACTTATCTCAGGAGGCCGCTGATATTTATCGTTTATAATAGATAAGGTGAATGTGCAACAGTGACACCGGAAGTAAAACAAATCCATTTCCAGGAGCAGAAGGTCGAGGACCTGGAAGAGCCCACATGCCAACTTCTGCATTTCTAAGAGGAACAGCTTCCTAGTGGCCTAGTCAGATCTGCACTGTCCCAGAGCCCCAAACCTGTGGCTCTTGGGGTACTCTGAAAAAAAACCTGACCCAAATGAAGCCTCAAAAGCACAAGGCTAGCAGGGGAGACGGCTCAAGCAGGAGAAGCACTGTGTAAATGTGAGCCCCAGAATTTGGATCCCCGGGACAAATGCAGTCTGCTAGTAATTCCAGCCTTGGAAGATAGAGATGGGTTCCCCAAGCAAGCTAGAAAGATTAGTCACATCAGTGAGCTCTGAGTTTGAGAAACCTGCCTCAATGATTAAGGTGGAATAGTTATTGAGGATGCTTCCTGATATCAATCGTGGACTTCCATAGGCACATGCACCCCCCCCACACTTATCCCTGCAGTGCACCCCAATAGATGCACCCCCACAATATATCACTGCACATGCACCACCACCCATGCAGTGCACCCTGCAGTGCACGCCCGCACGTGCACCCCTGCACACCCATGCACTCCACACATTAAAGCAGTCATACGCACGTGCACAAATGGGATTTTTAAAGAAAAAGGCAAGTATTGAGTTCCCAGTCCATGACTTTAAGGATCAAGGAAAGTCACAATCAGAGGGGCCTCCAGGTCATGCTGCCCACCCCCACGGTACCTATGGCTGACCTGGGGCTCACTCCTACAAGCAGCTGGCAGTGACAATACCCATGGGAATATTCTAGAATGTTCTGAGTGGAAGTAGCCATTGTGTTTATTCTTTGTATTCAGCAGTTCTCACAAGAGGAACCAGGGAAGGACAACTGACATCTCTCCAAGTGATAGAAGTACTCTTGGTCCCTGTCCTCCAAACCCTGAGTACCTGTTGTCCTCACAAAGCCAGTGTTTCTGAGAGAGTCACTAGAACGTCTCCTGTGAATGGGGTGACTCCCTGAAGGAAGTCCTGGCAGGGCAGGGTAACGTGTCTCCCCAGAGCAGCAGCAGAAGAGAGCGGGTACACTGAGAACTGGGCAAGAGCAGAGAGAGGCCGGGAGGGCGTGACAGCTACAGACTGAGGAACAGCAGTCAGGCCTGCTGATGGCAGGGAACTGATTCTCCCCCAGAGCCGCTGAGAGGTCCGAGGACCCCGCTGGACAACTTCATCTTGGACAGCTGGCCTCCTGGACCGTGACAGAATACATCTCTGCTGTTTTAGATGCCTGGCTCAGGGTAATTTGTTCCGGCAGTCCCAGGAAATGAGTATAGCATCCTTCCTCCATCAGGCACCAGGCCTTAACCCTGCTCCACCCCACATGACTCCTGGCGAGGTCCCTAACAACCTTCTTGTTGCCAAGACAGCTGCCAGCACTCCTGACCTGCCATTACTTTGTCTTTCTTGAAACCCTTCCTTCCCTTGGCACACAACAGCATCTCCTGGGATCCTCTGCACACATGGACTGCTTCTCCTGGGCCTCCTGCTTCTAACAGAGTCCAGCGTCAGCCCTCAGGCCTGGCTCTCCCATCCCTCTGAGTGCTCTCATCCAGGGTCACGGTGTAGTTATTGTTTTAGTGTGCTGGGGATGGAACCCAGAACCTTGTGCATGCTAGGCAAGCTTGTTACCCTTAAGCAACTCCCCCAAACCATCTATATATGGATGAACGCCCAGTGTCTTCAACTCCAGGCTCGTAGGTCCACCTGTCCATGGTCCTCCCTCTAGCTTTGTCCCATCTAGGATATGTCCCATCTTTCCAATTGTGGACATATCCTTCGACCTGCTCAGGCCAAATACCTGGAGTCATATCCTTAGCAAGCTTTCTCATTTCCTACATACAATTTACTGAGGTGAGCATTCTAGAATACGGTTGCCTCTATCATCACTACAGCTCTTGCCTTGACTCAAGCCCAGTCATCTCTTACCAGACAACTGTCATGGCAGCCACTCTTGCCTACCATCAGCCAAGGGATCCTCGTAAGGCATGAGTCACCCCTCAACAATGCCCTGAGGTGCCAGTGTAAGCAGGTGCCATCTCTCCCTCCTCTCCCCTGGCATTAGCAGGGCTAATGATAACACGCCACCCTCAGATGTCCTGCTCAGCACCCCATGAAATGGCCACATCCATGTTCCTATCTGCATCTTCCAGAGTCAAACATATACAACCAGGACTATGGAAAAGGAGAAGCCAAGGGTTTTGGTGCTTTCTGGCACTCAGTTAGGTTGGAGAGCACCCAGAGTGTGATCACTGATCAGGAAGTAACTTGATGCGACGTTCTGAGTCTATCTGGATCTTAGCTGCCATGATGGATGCTCCAGTTCTCACACTCCCACCCAGCCAGTAGGGCTGGAGCTCTGGACTGAAGAAAAAAGAGAAAGCGGGCATTCACCTTCCTCTGCTTCCTGACTATGGATGTAATGTGACTAGCTGTCTCATGCCTTCTCCATGATGGACTGGACCCCTCGAACTGTGAGCCACGGCTCTTTCCCTCACTTGTACTGCTCGGGTGTTTGTCCCAGCGACAGGGAAAGGAGCTAGCTTGGCGTGCAGCCCCCACACCTGATGCAGAGCTAAACAGAGTTCCATCTGCTCACTGGACATGTGTCTGGGCCTCTGGGATGCCACTGCTGAAAATGTCATGTGCATTATGTGTGGCTTGTAGAGGGCAAACCGAGGGCAAACACACCCCAGGCCCCTCCATGCAAATCCTCAGGGCTCATGAAAACCCTGGCACGCCTGTTTGTTCCCAAATGACACGGTTGGGGAGTTCTCATGGAGCCCAGATCCGTCTGGGAGACAACAGGAGCCCGGCAACCCTCCATCTATCATCTGTCAGTCTCCAGTGAAGGAGCATAAGCCTCCCTGCGGCATTACTGACCACTCCTCCACAGGGAGGCGGCGGGCAGGCCCAGAGCCAGGCTTCCCTGAGAACCTCAGCCCGGACACCTGCGCCTAGCAGTCCCAGTCTCCGCCCACCCCTGCAAATTTGGCTGTGGACTTATGACACCTATTTCTGTAATCGAGGGAGACTGACTCCCAGAACTGGCTCTGCCAGTTCCCGGTCCAGGCCTGAGATGACTTCCTCAGGGAGGTTCCCTTCTAAGTGCACACTGGGCCACTCTGCCAGGAGTGCCATGCCCCTCATGCCGCGCTGCACAGGGAAAGGTGGAACAGGCGGGGGCACTGCACTGCAGACACGTCCACCCAGTGATGGGCTCCCTGTCATCGTCTGGGCAACACGGAAAGGAAGAGGAAGAAGTTTCTGGGTGCTCTCAACATTCCAGTGTCTCCCAAAGGTAGACTTTGGGGATCCTGCAGGGTCAGAGATGACAGGCCAGTCGAGGACTATCTCCTGACATCAGTGAGAGTCACACCTATCACTCACCACAGGCTGGGGCTAGCAATTGAAGGGTCGGGCAAATCTGCCTTAAAACCAGCCATGGGTGGTTGGCGCTTTCTGGCTCACCCCTTCTGGAGATGAAACACACAGACCACAGGAGACAACCCTGTAGGAAGTGAGCTCCCAGAGAGGGGGCTTGGCCTGAGGTAGGTGGCTCTGGAGCACCAGGACCCCAGTTAACACAGCTCCGGGTCCTACCCATGCTGTGCCATTACAGACCCGCACCTGCTGCCACCAGCATAGCTATTTCATGCTGCTGCATGCAAGCTACTTCAGCACAGAGGAAGGCCACACCCCTTTCCAAAAGGACAGGCAGAAGTCACTGCTGACTCAGCGCAGTCCCCACTCTGAGACTAAGCAAGTCTTTCTCAGGACTTCCGTGCAAAGGAGTGTCGAGCTCTGGGAGAGAAACTCAGAATCTGGGTCATGACTGAAAAAGGTCCTTGGCTTTCACTTATCTAAGAAGCCAGAGCATCCCCAAGGCTACAAAGCTCACCTTGGTGACACCGGCTACTGGGCTAGAATATGGAAAACTACAGTTCAAGGCTGGAAGCATGTTAATCAGAGAATAATAAAAACCGTTCATCTATTTATCTGCTCACTACACCATGACCTATTCATCCATTCATCTGACCGCTCCATCATCCATGCATCCATCCATTCGTCCATCTGTCCATCCAGCCATCCTCTGCTTATTCATGAAGCACTGCCAGGTACTTCAGCAGGCTCTGGACAGAATTTCCCATTTAGTCAGACATAGGTCAAGAATGGTGTGGTGTTTGAATGTATTTGGTGCCCATAATGTTATAGAAAGAGGCAGTATTAGGAGGTGTAGCTTTGTTGGAGTGTGTATGGCCTTGTTGGAGGAAGGGTGTCACTGTGAGGGTGGGCTTTGGTTTTCCAATACTCAGGACACCACCCAGACTTCTTGCTGCCTGTAAGATGTAGGACTCTCAGCTGTTCCCTCCAGCACCATGTCTGCCTACACTGCCATGCTCCCCACCATGATTATAATGGACGGAACCTCTGAAACTGTAAGTGAGCCACCCCAGTTAAATGTTTCCTTTCCAAGAGTTGCTGTGGTCCTGGTGTTTCTTCACAGCAATAGAAACTAAGACACACAGCCTGTGTGGATTCACAAACACTGGGCTATTGATTTGAAGACATTCTAAGTCCAATAACTCCATAACTAGCCAGGACCACAGGGATGTGTGGGAGGACACCGCTTTAGACAAGGCAGGGAACACTTACGATCAAGTCCGTTCAAGTAGCGCATGCGGATCTCACAGTGGCCCCAGACGGCGCTCACTACAGGATACAGTTTTTTACCCTTAAGTCCCCGAAAAGCCACTCCCATGTACTGTCCATCCACAATGAAACTCAGGGTCCCATCATCCATGTCCAGGGCCACAAGAAAGGAGTCAGGGACAATGAACGTCTCATCCGGCCCCAGAAAGGCTGGGTACGTTTTACTTGGCTGGTTCTTGCCATCATGGTAGAGACGGTTTCGCCCCAAGTCCCAGCCCCAGGACTCGTGGTTATTTCCTATGAGGGTTGTGTACCCAACAGAGTGCAGAGGGGCGTCCGCTGTGGCCACCCCCACCACAGCATGCGTGCCTCGCTGCCTCATGGCCCATGTGATCTGCCACACATGCAGTCCACGCGTGTACCCAATTTTGCCCCTGATAGCGTCTGTGCTCTGGGCCACCGGATGCCGGTGAAAGATCAACTTGTCATCTTCCTTCACGAAGACATTGAGTGAACGGTCATTATTGTTCCAGGAGTGGAGCAGCTGGACATCATAGGACACGGGGGGCATATCGAGCAGCAGGTCCAGCCGGGTGGGCTTGCAGTAATCCAGACCCTGGAGCTCCTGCTTCAGGGGTCGGTATGTGGGGTCCCGCATGTCCACAGTCTTGATCCCTCCCGTGACCTTCTGACCCATGTTGACCTTTGGTTTCACCTTTTCACTGACTCCCAAGGCAAACTCATCAATCTTGGGGCCTTGACTCCAGATCAGGGCCGGACAGAATTCCTAAGGACGGTTGCTAGGCGATCTCCGAAGGTTGTGAAGCATTCAGTATTGCCTAATGGATGGAAAGAAAAACAGGAGAGTGGGTGAGTGGGGTGCAGAAGGGGAAAGATTAAAGAGGAACGCAGAGTTACACACACCAATTCGTCTCAGCAGCTTGGAACCCTGGTGCAGAATGAAATGCCCCCGTCCCTGTGGCTATATTGTCACAAAGGAAAAGGGGCCATCTGCCTCACAGCCTGTGTGGAGAGGTAGAGGTGGGCTTGGGGACTGGAACCTGCACTCCGTGTGCTGGGTCAGTCTGAGACACCACTGGGGCTTCTAGGTGGTGTCTCACAGCCAGAAGGCCAAAGTGGTGACACAGATGCTGGAGTAAGCCTCAACCCGGTCAGGACGAGGGCATGCACAGCTTTGCTTCCCTGTGTGGAACCCACAGTGTGGCACAGGCAGATGAGGACACCGAGCGCACCCTCCCCTCTTCTCCAGCGGAGTCATCTCTGATAGGGAGGAAATCCCGACGCAGACAGCAGGTCGGCTGAGAAACTGCGTGCACATACTCACTGGGCCAGGCGCTAAGGCCCAGAGGTCCATACCCTACCCAGACTAGCACCATCAACAAGGCTTTCCTCAAGGCCCTCGGCTGGGCCCTGGACTCGGTTGGACATGGAAGGGCAAGGCTCATCCACTCACCCACACGTGGTTCTGGGCTAACTTGCAGATGGTCAACAGCTTTGTTAGAAGTCAGCCTTCACCTAGAGGGCAATGCTTCACGCTTGGGTCTCCCTGCTACAGCACGGTAACAGGGATGCTGTGGCAGGGGCCTAACTGCACACTGCCTCTTTCTTTTCTGACTTCATCATCTCCAGGGTCTGTTAACAACGATGGGGAAGTGGGACCGAGGGGAGCCCTCACAACATCTGTCTACTCGATCTCTAGTGGTGACTGAGAGGAGGAGGAGGCTAAGAGCAGAGCTGGTGTCCCTGCGCAGCTTGGTATCAGGGAAGACAGCAAAGCAGTTGCATTCCTGGGTCCTCCTCATGACCAGGTGCTCTTTGCCGCCCAAACCTGGAGGATTGGAAAGATGGCTCAGAGGCTAAAGGGCCTGCCTCGCAAGTTTGAGGACCAGAGTTCAGATCCTCAGAGCCTACTTAGGAGCTGGGTGGTTGTGGCAGCCCCTCCCCATGACCTTGGTGCACCTGGAAGTGGAGACAGGCTCCCTCCAGAGCAAGCTGGCTGGATCACTAGCTAAAGCAGTGAATTCAGAGAAACATATACAAGATGGAGAGGTGAGAAAGAACCCACTGCCATCCTCCAGTCTCGAAACACAGGTACACACACACACACACACACACACACACACACACTGCACACCCTCAACATACAAGGTGGAGAGGTGAGAAAGAACCCACTGCCATCCTCCAGTCTCAAAACACAGGTACGTACATACACACACACACACACACACACACTGCACATATATTTACAAACCCACAGAACCCTCCTCGGCCTCCAGAAGGGACTTCTGCTCCCCACTTTGAAGAGGAGCCTATGAACAACAGGATAATGAGGGCAGCCTCCTGGCTCCATAATCTAACAGAATGAGCATCAGCCAAGATGGGTGAGGGCCACTGAGACTCGGCTGTTGGGAAACAGGGTCATGCTGAGTCACCTGTCCCAAGGGGCTCTAGGACACCCGAATAAAGCAGATGAAAGAAGTGGGAAGGAGTCTAGTGTGAGAAGGCTGCGGGGCGCCAGGTTGAGCATCTGGGGACCAGAAAGCACTGGTCCTCGTCAGTGAGCACAGGTCTAGGAGGTGGGACAGGTCTACTATGGGACCAGCATAAGCCGCTGTCCTCTTAGCTGGGAAAGACCGCCATGAGAATGTTGCCTTCAGGGAGGAGAGGTCTCCTGGAGGCTCAGTCCCAGGGGATGGATCTAGGTGGACACGTCTGCCCACTGTGCTTATCCTGTGGCTGTCATTCCTTCTTAGTGCCAGAGAGAGCACACGGCACACCCCACCCTAGCTCCCAATCCCAAGGACACAGACATCTCTACAGGGACAAGGCAGGACCTGTGCCCAAATCTACTTAGACCCGAAATGTCCCTTTGCAGCTGAGGACTACGCCGGTTCCACAAAGCCCCGTGGATTCTGTGACCCTACTTCACAGAATGTCTAGGTACAATAATCCTCATTTCTTTCATCTTTCTTTGTGATACCAGGGGATAAACCTATTGCTTTGTAGCCTCTGATCCCAGCACTAGGGAGGCAGAGGCAGGTGGATCGCTGTGAGTTTGAGGCCAGCCTGGTCTACAGTGTGAGTTTTAGGACAGCCAGGGCTGTCACATAGATAATCCCTGTCTTGGAAAAAAAAACCCAAAAAACTAAACAAATACAAGGACAACAAATCCCATGCTTTGTACACGCTAGGCAAGACTTCTGCCACTGGACGATATCATCAGACCTTTTAAAGACTTTAAATGACTCAGGGTCTCACATTGCTGGCTCCATCGTTCATCTGTGGTTTTTTGCTTTAAACTCCTTGAGTTACGGCCCTGACATTCCTCAGTGACAGAGCTTTCCTCACCTAAATTGCTTCTGGTCCGAGTGTTTTATCATAGCAGTAGAGATCAAGTGAAAATAACCAGAAATGGCAAATTTTCTGTGTAAAGGCTCCATGCTAACTGTCTTGGGCTTTGTGGGACAGACTACAGCTGTTCAACTTCATCAGAGCACAAAAGCACCTATGAAAGGCAGGCAAACTAATGTCCATGGCTGCATTCCAATAAAGCTTTATGTATAAAAACAGGCCAGCCCACAGCCTGCCAGTCCCCAGCGAGATTATGGCTCTTACTCTGTCTCTTCTGAATGAAGTTTTGCAAAGGCCGCAGCAGGCAAGCATGCAGCAAGGATGAGAAAGGATGTCCTGACAGCCTTAGATGAACAATCGAAAGAGTGACCCGAGGGTGGAGCGTCCACAATCTGTCCAGGTCAGTCCCACATGCTCCTCTACTGAGACGTTACCAAAGGTCTGTGTAGGGCCCATTGAGTCCACTACCAGCCACGCCGTGCTGAGCTGTGGGAAGGGTGAGAGCCCCAGGCACGGAACGGCTGTGAAGGTGTGTGTCCGTGGGAGGGAAGGTGTGGGAAGGAGGAACTGGAGAGGGTAACACCGGGGAAAGTATCCACAGTATTGTGAAATGACCCTGCGAAAGGGCAGGCTAGAGGACACGGTCCAAACCCTCTGCTGTACATGTGCCACCATCCCGTCATCTGAGTCACCTTCTACGTGGTCAGTTGCCATGGCAATGCTCGAGTCACTCCTGACTCATCTTTCCTGTGTGTCCAGGTTGTTGGCTGAAGATGACACTGTCCTATTGTGCATAGCTAGCCACCTCCTAGCCTACACAAGGGTGCCAAAGCCATCCGGCTTCCCTTCTCTCAGCTACTTTAAAACTGCCCATGCAGGGAGCTGGGAAGATGGTTCAAAGGTTAAAAGTACACACTGTTCTTACAGAGGACCCAAGTTCCACTCCCAGCACCCACGCCAGGCAGTTCACAACTGACTGCGGTGCCAGCCTGGTACCTCTGGCCTCCGTGGGGACCTGCACTCACGTGCACATTCCCAGCCCCACACACATATACATAACTTTGAAAAACACTCCAGGCAGATGTACCCTTCCATTCTCACCTTTCCCTGGGCTGTGGCCTGAAGGACATGTCCCCGGCCCGTCTCCAAGGCTCCCAAACTCACTCAGGATGACTGTGCCTTGAATATACCAGCTAAGATTCACCCTTGGTTTTGCCAATTTCCCATTTGTTCATTTATAACGTGAATGTCATCTGTGTGTCACATGCTTTTCTGAAACTCCATGGAGACAATGTCCGAGAGAGGGCCTGGCACAACTGGCATATTCCTTTTGATGTTCTAGAATGTGCTCATTCACTGAACAAAGATCACTGTGAGTCGCTCTTCCTGGTTACCGCACCTGGGCCCAACAGATGGACCCTGCCTCAGGCCATGATCTGGGCACTGGAATGCCATCCTACAGAGGACTAAGATGAAGGACTCTACTGAGCCAGGTTCAGTGGGCCTGGTTTGTGAATGGCCAGATGGTAAACATTTTAGGCTTTTCAGACAGTGTGTAAATAAATGGGTGTGTCTATGTCCCAATAAAACTCTAAGAAAACAAAGAGCTGGATTTACCCCACGGCCACAGTTTTCTGACTGACCCCACTTACGAAGCTGTGAAAACCTGCTGACCTGCTCCCCAAAGCACCTGGACATGGAGCTCGGGATGGGGTGGGTGTGTGGCATCCATGGGTGCTGAGTGACAGGAACATGGGTGGGTCTGCAGAGCTGTGATTGACAGTGGATGAGACAGGCTTCATTGAGCCAGCAGAGACTCCAGCAGTGGGTACTATTGGTAGGAAGTGGGGAGCCGGTACAGGTGCCGGCTCTAGGTCACCCCCATTTCCTACTGTTCTAGGAACAAAGCAGAAGCTCAAGGGGTTCAAGTGTGCCACATGAGTGCCTAAGGTTACCAAGAGAGATGGCAGACCTCTATGAAGTGGGAGGACTCAGCCCTCGTCCCTACCCAGGAGACGCCAGACCGTGAAGGGAGGGAAGGGAATGGGTATGTGTTTCCTGTCGGCTGAGTAGAGGGCTGAAGGGCTGGACAGCCATCACCTCGTTCCGCCACTCACGGCAGCCATGGATGCCTCCACAGACAGGCATGCATGCTGTACGTACGTGGGCGCCACTGAGTGTAGCGATGGTAATGGTCAGCCAGGCAAGGAGCCAGGACAGAAGCCTGGAAATTGGACACCTACTTGAGTCCCTTAGCAATTCACCTGCTCAGAAAGGAAACTCCGGCATTCACCACCACGCCCTTCACACAGCACCTGCTGGCCATCGTCATGGCCAGCCAACTCCCAAACAAAGTCCTAGCTGGGACCCCTCTCACCCTACGAAACTCTGGC
This sequence comes from Microtus pennsylvanicus, assembly GCF_037038515.1. Taxonomy (NCBI): domain Eukaryota; kingdom Metazoa; phylum Chordata; class Mammalia; order Rodentia; family Cricetidae; genus Microtus; species Microtus pennsylvanicus. The sequence continues at coordinate 77,536,609 of NC_134591.1, forward strand.
CACCCCAAATAATGAACACATCCTACTGTGCTTAGTCCTCAGGACAGTACCGGCCAGTTGTCAGACAATTACAGTGCTGGTGATTCCCAAGGACCAGGGACACCCCTGAGAGAGAGCAGAGGAGGAGACACTCCATGTCGTTACCCCATCCCAGCCAAGGGAGTGTGCACATCTGTGAGTGTGTGCTTGTGTTGTGTGTATGTAGGAGCTCTAACTACAGATCTGTCACTCTTACTGGGCAGCGGGGAACATGGCCAGTCATTCTCCTGGCAATGTTTTTCTCCACGTAAAATCAGATTAAAGATCAACCAAGGACAGCAGGGAAACCATCACCAGAGGGCGAGCAGGCTGCGCACGAGAGAAAGAATACTCTTCGCACAACACAGTGAGAGTGTCCTGAGTCACAGAAGAGAACTCCTTCCTCTGGAGTCAAGACCAGGGACAGGAGCTGTGGGCCACGAAAGCTACCTGGATGACCACTCGGGAGATGCCATGTGAGTAGCCTCACGGGTCACAGCAGGTGAGGCATGCTCCCGCCATTGCCCGTATATTTTACTCTCTTGTAAGGGATGTGTGGCTGAATTTAAGCCCACTGAAAAGGGAGCCACAGACTTGGGGTAGACCCCAAGGCTATGGGTGGGATATCCCAGAATTTCACAATTCTGACCCTTCTGCTCCTCATATCCCAGCTCAAGCCACGCTCCACCTGACACAGTATTGGTCACAGCCTGGGAATTCCCAATATCAAAGCCAAGCACATGTTGAGACCTTCCTCTCTGACTGGAGGGTGGGGTGGGTAAGAGAAACACGGAAGGAAACCAACGTGAGAAGCAGGGTCAGGACCATGGCGATCAAGAGCAAAGGCGTTTGCACTCTAAACACTGGCCCTGTGAGCTGATACGCGACACTGAGGCCAGTTTACACACACACACATGCACACACGCACTCAAACTTGCCGGTTTACACATGCGCGCACACACACACACGCTTACCAGTTTTTACCCACACAGAGGCCCACATATACTTGTCAGTTTATACACAGAGGCCAGTTTACGCACACACACACACACACACGCCTGTTGTTTACACACACACAGGCCCATTTACACACACACATACACACACACGCTTACCAGTTTATACACACACACACACGCCAGTTTACACACACACACACACATGCACACACGCACTCAAACTTGCCGGTTTACACACGTACACACACACACACACTTGCTTACCAGTTTATACACACCCAGAGGCCCACATATACTTGCCAGTTTATATACAGAGTCCAGTTTACACACACACACACACACACACACACACACACACACACACACACACACACGCCTGTTGTTTACACACACCCCCAGACAGATTCTATATTTCTTTACGCTAGCGTGAAGCAGAGCAGAAGCGTAGGAGCTAAGGAAGGGGTGTCTGCATCCACCAGACCACACTAAACCTTGTGGTTTTAATTTCTTCCGCCTTCCACTAAGGAAGAACTCCCACCCCTCCCCCCATATCTGCCACACACAGAGTTGGGGTCATTGCTCAGTCCCGGGTTCACTGTGAGAGGCAACAGCAGTTAGGGACAAAGCTTTCAATACAGACTCCCTACTAGATGCCGGAAGATTAAGTGGCCCAGGACACCAGGAGCCTACCAATGATGGTATTACAGGTGGCATGTGATAGCCGTTCAAACGCACAGCTTGGCTCTAACAAGACAGGAACTTCCTGAAGCCTCAGCTTCCCACAGCAGCCTTCTGTGCTCTTCTTAGTCAAGGACCCCTTGTTGCTATCCACGAAATCACAGAGAACAGAAGAGTTTGGCAGGAAATTATCAGCTAGTGTGATGGACAGACTCCTAAATGGACAACCTTCTCAGCAGGGGCTGTGTAGGGTGGCATGCCTCCAACCAGGTGTCAAATACTCTTTCAGGAGCCTCATCTGTGAGCCCCCCTCTTTCCCCCCACCTCAAACCAGGCTATACAAAAGAGCCCGCAGTGAAGACATCTCACACAGTGTAAAGTCCAGTTCGTCCACAGTGGGCAGAGGGACAGGCTGGGACTGAGGCAGCTTGGGACAGGCTGTGAAAATGTCCCGTGAGGCTGTTCCAAAGCAGATCATAAAACATGCAGTGCGTGCTCCCATCTCCAAAGAAACAGAATTTAAACAATCTCTTCACGTATGTGTGTGTGTCTGTTTGCAGGCATAGAGAACTACCCAGAAGAATAGATACCAGATATTTTTACAGCAGTCACCCCGGGGTGCAGCGCTAGCAAATTCATGACACGTTCATTTTAGACCCTTGCTGTCTGTGACTGACAGGAAAGCAGAGGTAAGGCTAAGAATCCTGGTCAAGCTCTAGGCCACTGTACGTGGAACTGGGTTCTCCAGGGTGCTGCTTGCACTCTTTCTAAGCCACCAATTCACTCTGTCCTCCCAGAGCGCGGCAGCTGTCTAGTGCCACTTGCCCCGACGCCACTCCTTTATCCTACGACTCAGCCAGGTGGGCTCTACTTATGTCCTGCCCATCGCGAGCCTCATATTGCTGTTTCATAAAAGCCAGGACTGCTCTGGCCTCAAGAGACCAACTCTAGAAAAGAGGAGGAGGAGGAAGAACGAGAGGGACATCCGAGGGGACAACTTTCAACACTTGACTCAGGCAGGATTTCAGAACTTGCCAGTACTGACTGGGAATCCTATCCTATCCCTTCAGTGAATGGCCCGGGCAGACCTCACCGTTCCCCAAAGACCTTCCAATGACTCGGCTCAAGAGTTCCACCTCTGTGAAAAATCATCCTTTTACTGTAGGAGGCACTGCCAAGGTGGGGGGGGGGGCGGCGGCAGTGGGTGGGTGTGGACAGAGGAGGGCCACCAGGGAGTAAGCAGACACATGCCCACCTCCTAAAGCTCGGCTCACCCTCACTACCTCTGACCCCAGAACAGTAAAACCATTGTTTTGACACAAGATGGAGAAAGAATGAAATTCAGGATGTGGAACAAGGTGACCTATTTATAAAAGCCTCCTTTCACCTGCAGATCAAACCGGCCCCTCCCTCCTGTGGCCTGCCTGCCCCACACACGGCAGCAGTGGCAGTCTAGAGTGTGGCAAGAGCAATATGCCCGGGGCAGAACCGCCTGTTATTCTACCACAGTGCAGCCTCTGCAGGCAGGCTGAGCCGCTGTCTGACCGCCCGCCCCGGGTGAACACAGGTGCTAGGATGGGTTAGGAGGGAGTGCTCGGGGCGTGCACAACAAGCTGGGCGACTGGGCGAAGTTGCCATCCCCATCTGGACTCCTGCCATGTGGCTGTAATCTCCCGCTTGAGGGGACTTCTCAGGCAGGGATGTAAAATTAAGTCTGACTCTAGTAGAACCATCAGAGTATCAGGCCCTTCTGGGAAGTTCTGATGGGCGATTTTGGAAAGAAAATCCCACATAGTCCAGAGCTCTAGCCTCTGGCCTCAAAAGAGCAAAAACGCACCTGCCGCAAACTCCTACGGAAGGACCCAGATTACTCACGGCTCTTTCAGAAAGGGCTCACAGCAGTTGCACTGTGCCCCTGGGAAACCAGGGAGACATTCATACAGAGACCAAAAATTAAAATAACAGTTAGCTTGTAGTCTAGTTAGAGCTGGAGGGCTAGTCTGCGGCTCACTCAGAGAGGCTCCGCTGCAGGAGGGGCAGCCATACCCTGTCATGTGCACCTTTAGGGGTGGTGGGGACAGTCTAGACTCTGGGCTACTGGTCCATATGGCCCAGGGAAGTCAGTCACAGACTGGGCTGCTACTGCTGGTGCAGAGGGGACTGAGTGCCTCCAATCCAGCCTCAGAGAAGCAGGGGGAGCCCAGAGAACGCCTGGCTGCCCCTTACCCATCCATCCCCTTACCAGCTCCAGAGGAAGGCAGGGAATGGGGTACTGAGGTAAGTGCCTACAGTCCCCAAGTAGGTTGGGTGGCTCCAAAGAGCCTCTATACCCTTGTGAGAAGGCTCCCCAGGGGAACAATCCCTAGGCTCCCTCTTGCCTGGCTCCCCACCAGGCTGGCTCCAGGGCTGCCTGATCTAAGAAGAGGTTAACACAGCTCTGAGATAGGTTGCAGGCTTACAGCAAAGACAACTCAGCTTTTGGGGCCCAAGACCTAGTCCAGGGCAGGTGATACCTTTGGAAAAGGTTATCTAGCACACAGCAGAAGCATCATGCATGCAATGTCCTGCCTCCTCCCAGCTCTCTTTACTAAGAGATCCCTAAAATCAAGGAACCTGAAAGCCCAGTGCAGGGGTTCACGGAAAGTCACACAGATAACTCTGGTTGCCCAGCTCTCAAGAAGGTGTCTCAGAGGGAAGACACAAGAGGTGAGACCCTGCACAGGGCATGCAAAAAGCAAGGAGGCTGAAGGGCCCCTCGCATAACACCCCCTTTGCTTCCCCTGAATTCAGTCAGTCACATGAACCCCTTAGATCAAGAACAGCAGCAGTGGGAGTCACCCCCAAAAGAGGCTGTATGGTTGCTCCCTGTAATTATGTATGTGGGAGGGGCTCTCAAAGTGAGGTATCAACTGTGGTAGACTCTGGGAACCGTACAGATTCCCAGTTCTCCCGGATGCTGGGATTAAAGCTGTGAGTGCACCATCGAACTTGAATATCCAGTCCATATCAATGGACTGGCTCTATGATTTGCATGTATTCAAGTATGTCCTCTCTCTCTCTCTGTGTGTGTGTGTGTGTGTGTGTGTGTGTGCAGGGTCTCTCTCACTGAACCTGGACCTCACTGACTTGGCTAGGGTAGCCAATGTGCAGGAGTACCCTGTCTTCACCTCCCACGCACTGGGGTTACAGGGAGTAACTATGATCTGAACTCCAGTTCTCATGATAGTGTAGCAAGTACTTTATCCACTGAGCCATCTCTCCCCAACTCCTTTCACTTTCTAGAAAACTCTCGTTCTACCTTGATATGAATGAACTATTTCAAATGTCACATATAAGAAGTCATAAGACATGTATATCTGCCTTCTGGACCATTCTAGAGTGCAGATACAATGATAGTCATTTACAACCAAAGGTCAAACCACACCCAGCACACGGGTTGTTTTTCCTAGCCGTATCTTAGCTCTTGCATTGGTTTTATGTGTTAATAGTTGTATAAACAGCCCTTTGTAGATGCTTATCACGTCTGAGTGATACCTAGGTTCTTTGTAAGGATGGTCACACATACAGTTAAGATTTTTTTCTTCAACAGAGTGACCTGGAAGGATTTCCTTTAGTTCACTCTCACCCTCAAAATCTTGGCTCTCAGAACCCCCATTTCACAGCCATCATTTGTAGAAGACATTAAAGATGCCCAACTTGCCTAGAGGTTTCCTGGTCTCTGGACTGCAGGGTGGCAGGCTCAAGATGCTGGAGAGTTTCTGTTGAGCTAGTCTGTCAAACAGACTTCTAATAGGCTGCTTCGGACAAACTAGTTAAGGATCCTAAACGGTAGCAGCCGCAGCACCAGTCCACAGAACTGAACAGGAGGCCTCGGAGAGGCAAGTCCCTGATCTCAAGGGCACTGGGAAAAGCAACAACTTTAACTTCTCAGTTCCTGTGGCCTCCAGGAACTTCTTACCTGTCCTGGCCTTCCTGCTCCAAGACCATTCATTAGCCTGGAAAGACCTTGACCTCTAGAGGAGAGGCCCCAGCAAGTCCAAAGGTGGTAAATGAATGAATCTGGCGCTTCAGACAAGGTTCTGGGGAGCAAATGTCCATGCACCAGCTTATCCCATGCAGAACGGAGCAAGGAGGGAGACAAATGACCTCTTGCCCAGTGCATGGGCAGACTATTCATCACCTGTCAGAAGCACTGGTCCCAAGTGCCCATCAACAGATGACGAGGTTTACTAACTGCAGTTCACACATACAATAGAACGCTATTCGGCCATGAAAGAACAGTGTCTTGGTGTATGTCACCCTGTGACTAGACCTTGAAAACTTTAGGCTAAGTGAAAGCAGCCAGACACAAACCATCACACAGCCTATAGTTCCATCTTATGGAATGACCAGAGTGGGAGAATCCATATAGACCAAAGCAGATTGTAGAGGCCAATAAATGTTTGGGGACTAAGTGGGATGCGGGGTGTGTGTGTGTATGTGTGTGTACACAAGATACCACTGAATTGTGCTTTCTAAAAAGATTAATAATGGGTTGGCAAGATGGCATAGTATGTAAAGGCACTTGCCACCAAACCTGATGACCTGAGTTTGGTCATGGGACCCATATGGTGGAGAGAACTGACTCCAAGCTGTCCTCTGATCTCCACCTGTACATACCATAGTGCACACACAGGCACACACATGTACATGTACACACACATTTTTAAAAATACAGGTTAACGTGGGCTGGGGAGAAAGCTCAGTTCCTAAAGTGCTTGCCGCACAAGCATAAAGACCCTCATCCAACCCCAAGCACCATGGACAAAGCCAAGCTCTGCAGACGTGGAACAAGGAAGAAAGAGCCCTGGGGATCCAGGGGCCAGGCAGTCTAGGCTGACCAGTTAGTCCCAAGGCTATGGGACAGCCAGTCCAGTCTGATCAGTTGGTCCCAGGGAGAGACCCTGACTCCAAAAGCAAAGCAGCTAACTCCTGATAATACCACAACAGACTGACTTGTGTCTTCCACACATACACGTGTACTCTGCCACGCATGTACGCGCACACACACAGGTTAATGTTAGGCTATCTGAAGCATACTAAATGAAAGTATGCCACGTTGCATGCTCACGATCACAGGAGGAGGGTAGGTCAGAGCTGCAAGGCTGAAGGACACCCAGAACCTACAGGGGACCTGGCTGACCGAGCACTGGCTTGCAGCCAATGCTTCAAACCAGCCACAGCTAATGGGCTAATGGTATAAGATGTGGGAGTTAAGAGCCTTCTAGAGCCTGCCTTCTGTGATCCTCTGGCCCTGCACCCACACACTTCTCTCTCTGCAAAAGAAAAGAGCACCGGGCTTGGCTGCCAGCTTTGCATCCTTGAACAGGCACCGGTGAATCAAGCTTCTCTGGTGGAATCCGGAATGTGTACCTGTGTCTCCCGCCTGTGCTCAAACAGAGGACTGGGGAGTGGTGACCAGCACAGCCAAACTACAACAGTGTGGTGATGCTGGCATGGGATGTATCAGGAAATCACTCTGGCTACTCAGCTCCTGCTTGCTCCCCTGCTGCTGATGTCTTAGCCTGGCCAGCAAAACTACACCACAGAACTGCCACGCCCACACTCAGACGAACCAGGCTTGTTCCCACACGCAAACTCATTCTAATGGACAAAGTGATGTGTTCTTGGACCATTACCACCGAGAGCCTGAGCACAACCCAGGCACCTCGCACAGGTGCCGTCACTTCCCAGAGGCCCTTTCCAGCTGGGCTGGGCTCACACGAAACATGAAAGCTGGCTGTGAAACAGGGTCAATCAAGGGAGAAGGTTTAGCCAAGTGCCTGTCAAACCATAGAGGCCATGTGTGCAGTCTAGGGCTGGGCTGTCAAGTACCAACTTCTGAGTGGCCTTATTTCCTCACCTCTCTGTGCTCTGGGTCCCCCATGCACCAAAGTGAAGGCAACGATGCTCCAACCTCACCCCGGCTGCTTAGAGGGTAAAATATAGATCTCATGGGAAGTTCAGCATGAAATGAGTGTCCAGGGCCAAAGAGATGGCTCAGGGGGTATAGAGGCTTGCTACCAGGCTCAAGGACCTGAGTCCTTGGATTCCTGGGACCCGCATGGTAGGAAATACCTCCCGGTAACTTTTCCTGGGACCTCCAAGCATGCTCTGTAGTCTTGCTGTGTAGCCGTTTCCTCCAGAGATGAAAACATTCCACCCTGCAGGGAAGCTCCTTAAGCAGGAAGGGAAACAACTCCAAACAGCCTCAGGAAGTCCTTGAAACTGATCAGATTCACTAGGCCCCCTGAGAGTCCCTCCCAGAGGGGCAAAGCCAAGTGGCAAGGAAGACTCTGAGAGCAGAGCAGCTGCCTGGCAGGAACAGAAGCCAGCAGAGCTGCCTGGAAGAGCTTTAGACCAACGGAGGGAGGCACCTGGAAAGAAGGCTCTCCAGCCTGCTGAGCTGCCTGCAGGCTGTGCTGTGTGCTCCAGGTTCCCAGCTTGGTGAGCTGTAACCCTATGGGTGGGCTTTGGGGATGCAGCTGGGTCTCTTCTGCTCCTGAAAGTGACTCCTCACCTCTATTTCTGCCAGTAACCCAATAAAGCTCATTAGTTCACGGAGCTGGACTCTGGTGGTGTCCACAGTTTGGTCTGTCATGGTTTCCTGTCTGGGGTGATTGTACATTGATATTGCGTCTCCCCAGTAAAAGTTTTGTCACACAATAGGCATGTACATGCCTGTATACACACACACACACACACACACACACACACACACACGTAAAAACAGCTAAATAGCTAACATTGGAGATGTATTTGGATTTAGTGAGGAAAAAGAAGAGAGGAGGGCTATGTCTCCTGAGATAGGGTTTCAACACAGACATGCAAATTCAAAACCAACTCCTACCCCAAACTCAGCCATCTTGGCAAAGAGCAGCAGCCCTAAACTGCTGACTTGGCTCCGTGTTACTCTGGGCCATCTCAGGTTGGGTAACAGCCACAGAGCCCCTGGGGACTTCACCCAGTGTCTGGTGAATTAAATTTTCATCTCTGGAGGAAACTGCTACACAGCAGTGTCACAAAGCATGCGTGGAGGTCCAAGGAAAAGTTACGGGGAGGTATTTCTCTTCTACCATGCGGGTCCCAGGAATCAAACTCAGGTCCTCGGGCTTGGTAGCAAGCCCCTGTAGCCCCTGAGCCATCTCTTTGGCCCGGGATGCTCATTTCATGCTTCCTCTGCTCCCTGACGCCAGGAAGTCAAGGACTGAGCACAAGGAAATTTTCTCAGGAAAGCAGTTTGGATCTGGGGCCTGTCTATTCCAGTTCTCAAATCACGAGAGCACAAAGGGGAATGGGGAGAAGGTGGCCAGAGCGTCATTTAATGGGTCAACCCAGGGTAACAACCGGTGCAGAGAAGGAGAGCACTCACTGGTCCCAGCAACCAGCTCAGCCTTGGGAAGGCCCAGCTCCTGCCGCCCCAGGCATACTCTGCCCCTGCTGGCAGAGAGCTCTGGAAGCAGCAAGGCCCAACTTCAGACAGGTACATCTGCAGTCGGCTGGATTTCCCATGACACAAGACAACAGCATGCATGTCACTAAGCAGGCCCAAGCAGGAAGGCCTGGCACACCCCAGCTGGGCAGCTGCCACCAGACCAATTGTGGGAAGACCCCTCCTCAGGCCCTCCCTGCAGGCCTTCCTGCCAGACTCAGGTTCCCACAACTGGAGCTGGACCGCAATCCCTGCTCCTACCGAAGGCACTGCCGAGCTCTCCTGCTGTCTGAGTTTCTGTTCCCATATCAAAAGCAGTTCTTTTCTGCTGAGGCGACAGGACCTGCCAACAAAACAAGCCGCTGGGACCTGCGTTTTCATAACACAGCGCACTACAATGAATCACTGAGGCTTAATGGTATTGGCAGCTGGGCCGGTGGCAGGGACCCGTGTGAAAGTTGCACAGCCTCCTCCCTGCACTCATCTCTCCTGATTGACAGCACCCTCTCCAGGCCCCCAAACAGAAAACCAGACAGCATAGAGATTCTGCACGTGGACCAGTCTGACTCTTATGGATACAACACAGGCACACTGTCCCTTTAAAAAGGAGAAGGGGACCAGTCACCTGGCACATCCTGAATCTTGTGACACCCAGCAAAGCCCATATGCATGCCAAGAGCTCCATGAAAATGCATAGCCAAGGTCCCGCAGAGGGGACCTGCAACAGACAGACCTCAGGTGACATGAGCTCCGTGGCTTGGGACTGTTAGTGTGGGCTCTTTGGGAGGGGGAAGCTTGGAGGGCTTCATCTTCCTCCAGGAAGCTGGGTCCTGAAACAACTGACCATGTGACAGAGGTGGCAGACAATGTTCCCTGTCCTGGGTCAGAGATGTCAGCCCTTTTGCAAGACCCATAGATGTAGACAGGGTAGGGCACAGACTGTGTTCCTAGACGTTACAGAAGGCAGTGGTCATAGCGATCTGGGAGGACAGTCGTGGTGACGCCACCCTGAGGCTCCTCCCCTATTCACGGTCCAGTCTCCCTCTGCCCACCCTTCAAGCTTCAGCTGTCCGTTCAGGTCCTCCTACTTCAGATATCCCTTAGATTCCTGTGGGCGAGGTAGACCCTGGGACTTCTCAGCACCACAACTGCTAGAAAAGTCTTTGCCCTTAAATGGCCTGCAAGTCAGCTGAAGCTCATCTCTCAGGACTACACTGGCTGCCTCCTCCATAGAGCCTTCCCTGGTTGGCCTCCACGGTTGCCTCACCGCCATCTCCTCCAAACTCTGCCTGGGATTACCTCAGGACCCTGGGCCTGCAGAAACCTAGGCATGTGGTCAGTCACAACCCTGTATCTTGGCTGAAGTCCATGAGCCTGTCCAAGACCCGCCCACATGTGGCCAGCCAGCAAGTGGCCTCACAGTCTCCCAACACCTACCACAAAATCCAGAGTTCTGGAATGTTCCAGGCAAGTGCCTTGGGAAAAAGCCAGGAGAAAAGTCTTGTGGGTCTTCACCCCAGGGGGTGGGGGAGAGAATTAGAGAGCAAAATGGAAGCAGCATCGGGCGGCTGAAACCTGGGGATCCTTCTGAACGTGGCTGCCCCACAGGGCCCCCGGCCTGGCCTGCCGTGCTGAGCTGCTTGATCACTCCTGGCCAGAGCCAGTTCCACCGTCACCAAGGGGAAACGGCCCTTGGTTACCACTGGCCTAACACAGAAGGCAAAACAAACACCAAGGCCTAGCAGGCCTCCCTCCTCACTGCTGGGAACAATTACAGGGGAATCGGCTCAGCAGTTTAAGGGCCCTCCAAAACTGGAGGCTGCAAGCCAGTGGGAGGCCAGTAGGTAACTCATTCCCTTCCCATGCCTCTGAATATTTCCCAAGACCTGGGGACCCTGTGTCATCCCACTTAGGAAGACAGGGAAACACACAGAACCCCAGTAACTGCAGAGTCACGGCCAACACAGGCCACGGCACAGAGCACTGAGCCAAGTCCACAACACCATTTTCCACCAGTAAGCTTGGCAGGTGCAGAGGTGATGCCCCCATCCATCAGACCTCAAGAAGGGACTCACCAGAAATATCAGCCCAGGCAGGGGCAGGCTGAGGACCGGCACAGTTCTCGCACAGCCTGCCAGCCATGACCAATCCTCTCACCCCCACCCACCTCCCACCCCTGGCCAAGCAGCTTGCCATCCGATGAGTAAACTCACCACCAGAGGAGCAAAGGCACTTTTCACCAGGCTCTAGCCGAACTTGGCAGGGGAGCGGCCAGGACTGCACCAGGGCTCAGCACTGTCCTCAGAGGTTGGGCAGTAGGGTTTCGGGTGCAGCCGGCACAGTCAGGGTGCTGGTCCCCAATCTCCTCCTGTCCTAGCACATCCAGAACCTTCCCTTCAGAATCAGCCTCTCCTAGGGCATGCTCTCTCCCATGCAGGGATACCCCACTGCCAGGATCTTAGGACACCGTAAGTAGACCCTGGAGGGAAGCTCAAGCAGAAAAGGAGCAAGAAAGAGCTGGGTGACACACCTCATCCCTCCTCAGACCCTCTCTCCAAGTCTCCAGGCTCCCTGCAGCAGGGTAGCATGCAAGGAGAAGCATCTGTCCTTCCTCCACCCGATTCCTTACTACGTTCCGGGCACCCATGAGAGTGAGCCATGCTTTCTCTTCCCCACACTCTGACTTGGAAGGCAGAATAGCCCTATTCACCGCCTAGTGTTGGGGGTATAGGGGCTCTAACCTTGGACAAGGTCCAAATCCTTGTCATATAGGAGCCACCAAACACCTGGAAGATGCTCTTAAATATTCCCTCAGTCCATCCTCAGGCTCACTTAGGTCCCCTACTCTGTAGCCTCCCTGAAGCTGCATTTTTCTCTGACCAGGGCAGTACCTTGCTCTGGGTTCAGGGATTTGCCCAGGGGAGAGACAGAGCACAGGGAACGGGAAACAGAATGAAGGTGGGGGCAGAGAGGTTGGAGGATGCACAGGGTGTCCGCGGCCTCCCAGTGTATGCGGAGCTAGACCCCCATCCTGAGCACAGTAAGGAAATGATCCTCAAAACCGAGGGGGCGGGGCCAGCGGCGGGAGTACTTAAAGTCCAAGTCTGGTGGGACTGAGGTCAGCGCCTTTCATGCGCTCCCCTCTCAGCTCCACCCTACTCTCTCATCCTCCAGATGGTTTGTGCCCATGACCCACGACCCATGACCCACGACCCATGACCCAGGGAGGGCTCAGGGCACAAGCGAGCCACTGCCTTCACCAGTCAGGCTGGGGGTCTGCCTCAGAGAAAGCAGAGGCCGTACCTCACTATCTTTGAACTCAACCCTGGTCCTTGTTTGTTTCAGAGCAGGGAGTTCTCGACCTTCCTACTGCTGCGACCCTCTGGTCCTTGTTTGTTTCAGAGCAGGGAGTTCTCGACCTTCCTACTGCTGCGACCCTTTAGTACAGTTCCTCATGTTGTGGTGATCCCAACCATAAAATTATTTTGTTTCAACTCCGTAACTGTAATTTTGTTATGAATCATAATGTAAATATCTGTGTTTTCCAATGGTCTTAGGCAACTCCTATGCAAGGGTGGTTAGACCCCCCAAAGGGGTCACGGCCTATATGCTGAGAACTGCTATTTTAGAGGGACTTGAGGATCCAATGCCCCCTCATCCTGCCCCAGTCACAGACAGGAAGGCCACTGAACTTAAGAGCGGGCGGAGGGGGGAAGGTCAGAGTTTAGATTTTGATACGGTTGTGCTAAAAATTTAAACAGCACATTCCCAGGACAACCAGCCAGAAGCTACCAGAAACCCCCTGGAGAAGTTGCAAGAATATGAAACCCTGTCTGGAGCCCAGTGGCAAGGACATTGGGCCTCATCACAGCAGGAAGCAGGGACTGGACATCGGGCAGTGAGCCAGGGAGTGGCAGGGAAGACAGCGCCCAGCACAAAGTCCACTAGTACGTTCGCTCCCCTGGGCTTCTGGGTGGGAACCAGAAAGCAGAACTTGTGGAGAGCCATGTCCTCTCCCCACAGAGCGGTTAGAGTCACACTCCCTGTTGCAAAGGGCAGGGCAGGGCAGCAGGTCCATAAACATGGCAGCTGGGCTCAGTCTGGCAAGCTAAAGTGAGGGACCTGCCAGCCAGCCATCGAGCTTACATATTGAGACTGGTACTCTGACCTGTCCCTGAGAAGCCATCACAAACAGCTGATGTGCCACCTTCCTCTCCCTTTCCTTTTCTATTTTCCTTCTTTTTTGCTTTGGGGAAAGGAGGTTAAGAACCAAGAGGGGGCTAGGGAGACACTTAGTTGGTAAAGTGCTTGCCCTCAAAGCAGAAAGACTTGATTTGATGCCCACAACCCACATTTAAAAGCCGGGCATGGCAACATGTGTTTGTCATCCCAGCCCTGGGAAGGCAGAGACAGGTGGATCCCCGAGGCTTTTTAGCCGGCCACTTAGCCCACGCAAGGAGAGCTCCAGGCCAGTCAGGGAACTTATCTCAATAGAGAAGGTGGGCTGGCAAGATGGCTCGGTGGATGAAGGCACTTACTGCCAACCCCAACAACACAAATTCAAGTGCTGGATCCCACAGGTGGGAGGAGGGAAGTGACTTCTGCAAGCTGAACTCTGACCTCCACACATGCACAGTGGCATGCATATGTCCATAAACACACACACACAAAATAAATGACCAAAACAAAACAAAAAACACCACCGAGCATGGTGGTGCTCACCTTCCATCCCAGTGTTTGCAAGGCAGGGGCAGCTACATCAGAGAGGCCTTAAGAAACAAAACAAAAAACACAAGGTAGCTGACCGCTGAGGAACCACCTGAGTTTGTCCTCTGGCCTCCACACACATGGACACACACAAGCCAGGAAAGATGAATCAGAAAGTGTCTTTCAGGTGAACAGCCTGAGAGTGAGGATCCTCATCAGCAGCTCAGCCTCATTTTTTACCTGCGAAAGTAAGATGAACTCCCAGCCCCTGCAGGCTGCTGAGGTAACCAGAGGACATGGCGAAGGCACAGGGTAGCACAACTCCCAGCACAGAGTAGGTCTTCCAGCGGTGCCACAGGCTCAGACAGCTCTCTGCGTGGCCAGTTTCGAGCATTAATCTGTGATGTGTGTTTGTGCGTGAGGTGGTAGCTACCGCTATTTACCGGGCATCCACGTGGCTAGGTCTTAGTGCAAACTACTTGGCAGGATAGGAACAGTACTGTCTTAGAGCACAAAGCTGCCTTACCGTCTGTCAGACCGTGGGCTGGAGAGATGGCTCAGAGATGAAGAGAAAGCACTGCTCTTGCAGAGGACGTGAGTTCAGTTTCTAGCACCCATGTCTGGTGGCTCACGCCAGCTCCAGGGGGGAGGGGGTGGCGCCCTCTCTGACACCCATGGATCCTGCATACATGTGCACACTCATATGCACAATTTTTAAAAAAATCTATTTAGAATGCTTTGCTTTGTATAATGCAGTTGTGGTGGGAAACACTATGGAGGTTCATTAGAAACCTCAAGATAGAATGACCATGGTCTCTAGCAATTCCATGTGAGGCACACATCGCTACTGGCTACAGTTAGTACTCACCACTGGGGCAAAACACCTGAGGACAGGAACATAAGGAAGTTTGAGGGTGCCAGCCACTGTGGCAGAGGAGGCGTGGTGGCAGGAGCGTGAGACAGCTGGTCACACTGCGTCTGCAGTCAGGAAGCAGAGAGAGGAATGCCGGTGCTCAGCTCACTTCTCCTTTTTTAAAAAAAATTATTTATTTATCATTCTATGTGGGTGGGGGAGGATGAGAGAGGAAGAGGGAGGGAGGGGAAGAGAAATGTTGGGTTAGGTTATGGGTCCATGCATCGCGGCACACATGATGAGGTCGGAGGACAGCTCTGTGGAGTCAGTTCTCTCCTACCTTTGGGCAGGTCCTGGGGACTGAGCTAAGTCTCTCAGGCTTCTGTGTCGAGTACTTCTACCCATGGGGACATCTCCTAAGCCCCTTGCTTTCTCTCCTTATTCAGTCTGGGACTCCTGTCCATGGGATAGTGGCACCCACATTCAGGGAAGACTTTCCTTTCTTGGTTAAACCTTCCTGGAAATACCCTCATTCACAGAGCCAGAGGTGTGTCCCCACAGTGAGTCTAACCCAGTCAAGTTTCCCAGGAGCATCACTATTAAGCCATGCTCGTCCATCCCCGACAATGTCTCATCTTCATCTTATAATGTGAAATGAACTTAGTCTATTCCTAAAAGTCCCCATAGTCTTTAATGGCGCCAAAACCTCATGCCGGGCGATGGTGGCGCACGCCTTTAATCCCAGCACTCGGGAGGCAGAGGCAGGCGGATCTCTGTGAGTTCGAGGCCAGCCTGGTCTACAGAGCTAGTTCCAGGACAGGCTCCAAAGCCACAGAGAAACCCTGTCTCAAAAAACCAAAAAAAAAAAAAAATCCAAAACCTCTTCTAAGACTCAAGGCTGTTTCCCATCTATAAAATCAAAAGGCAAGTTATATATCGTCCACTACAGAGTGGCAGAGAACAAACATTCCTGCTCTGAAGGGAGGAAGGAGAGCAGGATGGACGTACCAGACCAAAGCAAGACTAAGACTCAGAAGGGCAAACGCCTATTTCTGCGGCTCCGTGTTTGACATCTGGAGCTCATGAGGTCATCATTCCCTCCTACCGTTCTGCGGCACACTGACTCTTGGACCAGCTCTACTCCATGCCTGCAGCTTTCCTTGGCAGATGTCCTATGATCTTAGCGCTCCAACACACTTGGGGTCTCCTTTGCAACCTAGGCTTCACCTTTTCAGGTCTGCAATGAGCTCCAGAGGTCTCCTGCAGGGACTCTACGCCTGCCACGCACTGCCTAGCTTCGACAGCTTTCTGAAACCTCGGTGCAAGTCCCTATGACCACCTTCTCAAATCTTCCGTGACTGCAAAACTAACACCAGCTGGATGACGGTGCCAGGCTCTGCTGTCAGTCCAAGGCGTAGCCTAACCCCCTCGGACCACAAACACAATAGCCTCTGCGTGCCTTCAAGGCTGAGTCTGGGATAGTGCTTGCCTAGGTGGCCGATTCGGAGCAGAAAACCCTTTCTCTACATTCTCACTTCAGGGTCTCTCCTTTCAAATGTATCTGTGCTGTAACAACATGAGGGCTCAATGTGCAAGGGGTGGCAGCGGCGTCTCGGCCTAAGGCCAGTTTCCACTTGTCCCAGCGCAGAACATGTAGTCAGTGGTCGATGGCAGTCATCTCTGTCACAACTAAAGCGGCCTCCTCTCCCCGCCCTCCCTGCACACATCTTTACCCTCTCTCACACACCTTTCTGAGCCAATCCACACATTTCCCCCACCTTTCTGTTCCACTTGCTGCTCCCTGCCACCCGCAGACCGAATGAGAGCGGTGAAGTAATAACCACGCCACAGTGTAAAGATGCTAACCTTTCTTGAAGTTTCTTCTGCCAGATAAACTGGCTCATTATCTTTAAGTCTCACTCAGATTCTCAGGACACAGGTAGAATGTAGACATAACTTTAGTTGCCAGGATGAAATACGAATGGCTTCAGGCCTACTTCCCAACAGAGTATCTGTTCCTCTCTGAAACCTCCTAATGCAGGTCTCCACTGCCCACATTTCTCTCTGCATTCTTCCAAACCCCCACAAGGACAGTACTGCTTACAGCATGCTGGCCCACGGCTCCAAACTCTTCCGCATTTCCCTGCGCACTAGTTCTCAAGTCCTGGGAACCACCCAGCTGGGTGCATCACAGCAGCGGCCCACTGAATTAGGTGCTCTTCTTGCTGCTGTGCCAGCATGCCCAACAAACCCAGCTTCTAGAAGGATTCACTCCAGCTCACAGATTGGGGTACAGTCCATCGTGGCAGAAAGCACGGTGGTGGGGACGTGAGGTGGCCAGTCACATCACATCTACAGTCAGGAGACTAAAAGAGACAAATGCTCGGGATCAGCTCACCTCCTTTTACTCAGTTCGGGACCACAGCCCACGGGATGGTGCTACTGCACTCAGGGTGGGTCTCCCTCCTCAGCTAGCTCTTCTGAAGATGCGTTTGTGGACATGCTCAGCATGTGTTTCCATGGCAATTCTAAATCCAGTCAAGTTAACAATGAAGATGAACCATCACGGTGTCCAAAGGAACTGAAAGTCGTGCTCATGGCATTGCTACTGATGAGAGCCAAGGGTGGGAGCAACCCGTATCTACTGATGATGGACGCATGGATGGGCAACTGCAATCTGTACAGACAGTGAGTTACAATTCAGACTTAGAAGGGCAGGGAATTCTACATCTGCTCAAAGACGAACCTTGAGAATATTTTGGAAAATGAAGTAAGTCACAAAAAGACAAATATAGTATGTTTTCACTTCTACGTGGTCCTCATAGAGGGTGAATTCAGAGACTGATCTAGATTGGGGGGTGTTGGGGCTCAGGGTGGGGTGGTGAAGATGGAGAGTGAGGGCTGCCTGGGACAGACTTTCAGTGGGGACCATGAGAAGGTTCTGGAGCTGGCAATGGTGACAAATGCATGATGACATGCACATTACTGCTCCCACTGAACTTAGCCCGCACACACACATTTGTTTGTTAGTGTATTGTATGGGGGCTGTCATGCCAAGGCAGGCCTGTGAAGGTCAGCAGACATTGTGGGAATCGGTTCTCCCCATTCACCGCTTGGTTCCGGGTACTGAGCTCAGGAGATCAGGCTTGGGGGGCAAGTACCTTCGTCCACTGAGCTATCTCACCAGCCTGAGCTTGCTCTTTAAAAATGGCTAGGGGCTGGAGATGGGGTTCAGGGGTAGAGCACTTGCCTGGGACGCATGTGGCATCGGGTTTGAGCCTGGAATTCAAACAGTAAATTTTAGGTCATCTATCTTTGCCCCAATAAACACTTATTTTATTTTATATGAATTTTATATTTTCATATTTTATATGAAAATAAAATAAAGGAAAACTTGTGGCATAGAAATCTAAAAGTAATGGAGAAAGAGCTCTTTAATCCTGGTATTCCTGGGACAGATGCTCAAAACTGCCCCTGGCAGTGCCCTCTGTCTCTTTAAGCTGACCATTGGCCAACACTGTCTATCCTCCCAAGAGCAGCTGTGCTGAAAAGGACAGGAGGCTAAGCACAGAGGGAAGGGCACCATTCACCTGGTGACCAGTTCCCCGGGGCTCTCTGCACCGTCTTTTCCTTCCAGTCATAGTTCCCAGACTGCATCTGGGTCCAATCTGGGCCACTCTGGGCAGCCCATGTGCAGGTGCAGGTCTCACTAAACAGGCAAGGAGACAGAAGTGGCAGGAGGTAGAAGCCAGTTCAAAAAAAGCAGATTGAGACACTGAAAATCAAGCCTCAAGTAGTGAAAAGCTCACATCTCTCCTAGCTCAGGGCTCCTTTGTCGGGGAGACACTGGACAGGGTATCGACCAGGACCACATAAGGAAAGCAGCTTGGAGACACCTGGGTGCTGCTGGTGCCCAATATACCCACTTGTTGGAGAGAATTAAACTGAAGCTAAGTGTGGTGGCCATAATCCTAGCACTTGGGGTAGGCTGAGGCAGAATGGACGGGAGTTTGAAGCCAGCTCCCACTATACAGAGAGTTCAAGGCAAGACAGGGTTACAAGAGACCCTGTTTCATAAAACAAAACAAACAGACAAATCATTGATGTCAAGTCTGAGGCAGAGCGCCCAGGAGGGAGCTGTGAGTGCCAATGTTATTCTGGCTCCCAGTGCCCTCTCCTGCTGCCCACACTTCCTGTGGCCTCTGTTCCTATCCACACTCAGCCTACAGAAGCAGGCTACTCAGGCCCAGTCCAGCTGTCCTTCAAGGTCATGGATTCCTAATCAATACATTGAGCGGCCTAAGAAAAGCTTCCGCTATACTTCTCAACCTCATCTGGAACTCTTGCCATGTCCTTGACACAGACGCTGTACTCTCCGTGACGCACACCCTCGCTGCCCAGTGCCCCACCCCAGCAACGCTGCAGGCCTCTGCTGCCCTTCTGTTTTGGTGGCTCCATATCTACCCACAAACAATATCTCTCATAAGGACTCAATCAGACACCCCCTGCCCTCCCAGTCTTTATGTATCTGTCAGTTTCTGTCCTCAATCCCTGACTCACCTTAGTCCTAACACAGAGGTTTTCCTCGCTGGGCGTCCCTCCCACCACAGGCCAGGGGTCAAGTTCCCTCTGACACTACAGTTCAAATTGGTCCCCTTTGCCCGCCTGAGTCCTCGCTTGTGAAATTACTGCAGGGGGTGGCTCTTGCTACACAGAGACATGATATGGCCAGAGGATGTGGATAGTCCACTCAAAAACAAAAACAAATGGCAAACACACTCCAGACTTGCTTGAAAAGATATTCAAACTCAAGTTGACAGGTATTGTGGGATATTTATGCGTGAAGATATATGTCTGTGATTGGTTTAATAAAGAGCGGAACAGCCAATAACTAGGCAGAAGGTATAGGCAGGACTTCCAGGCAGAGAGGGGGAACAGGGGGAGGAAATCTAGGGGCCAGAGAGAGAGATGCAAGGAGACATGGAGAGGAAACAGGATATGCACGATGGGAGAGAGGTAATGCCATATGGCAGAACATAGATTAATGGAAATGAGTTAATTTAAGTTAGAAGAGCTGGTTAGGAACAAGCCTAAGCTATAAGCTGAACTTTCATAATTAATAAAAGTCTCATTATTTGGGAGCTGGCTGATGGGACAGAGAAAGACTTGTTACAGACAGGGGAACCCCAAATTAAAATGAGACATCACTGTGCACACGCCAGATTTCTCGCAGGCAGAGATCCTGCTTCCTCTGGGCAGTACAGGAGCTAGCGCCGCATGGTTTGAACAGGGAACTAAACCAGTCAACACTGTTGGACTCCAGGTACTTGTGCTGTAAGAATGAAGCCCCAGAAGGCAGGGTGTCTGGGGATCTACTGGTGACAAAGTGCTGCCCTCGGCAGTGGACCACCATTGCTAGGAGATGGACAATGGTGGTTTACTAGCCAGTCTCTAAGTTGTGGCCCTTGAGTGAGATGGCCAAACTTTCGCCCAAACTTGGGTCTTCCAGGCCCAGACTCAAGTGGGAGGACCAGCTACATCGGCAGAGAAGTGTGGCATCTAGCTGTTTGTCACTCTGCCCATAGACTCCCTTCTCTTGGTCCCGCTTCCCTTGCCCAGAAGAAGCATCTCCCCAAATTTCTTAGGCCACTCACAGCACCCATTCCTTTCATTACCCAGAGCCTCTTTTGCACCAGAATCCACCATGTTTTCCAGTTTTTATACCTATGTGACAAAGTGCCCATTTTTAAACAATTACTCCCAAAACACACACACAGATGATATAGACTAATACATAGACTATGGTCACAATAATGCTACATCGACAGAGTCCAAACATCATGAAACACACACACACATACACACCCCAGAAACTTAAACTGGCACAGTTTATTTATACAGAAATAAAGCTGTATTTTTCTTCCCCACCCCTATGGGTCATCCTGTGAGGGCTATTCAGGAGGGCACAGAAGGTCACCCAGCCTGTCTGATGCACTACACATGTGCACAAGGGCCATGCTAGACTCTCAGCTAAGAAACGACAGCAGAGTCCTCTAAACACAAGAAACCACCCCATTACCCAGCCCTGAAACACCAATCCCAAAGCAAAGACCCTCAGATGGGGAAAGGGATGCCTTTGGGACATGGTACCTCCTAGAGAGCTGGCCAGGGCAGCAGGCAGAAAAGGCTTAGAGAATGTTCTAGTTGTCCCCTCCCTCCAACACCCTCTTCCCTCACAGCCAACAATCTCTATAATGCATCCAGGGGGATTTTTAATGTTTTGACTCAAAAGCAATACGTCTTTGAAATAAACCAAAGTAGACTAAACTTTAGGAATGAAGAAAGCCCCTTGGAAAGTCGGGCTTGCTGCGTCTGCTCGGCTACACCAGGGTGCTGTTTATCTCCAGGGGGTGAATGTGCAGGGTGCCTCTGGCCAGCAGCTCTCTCTGGGTAAGTAGATACAGCTGCTGCAGCAGGGCCGTGTGGGTATCCCAACTCCTTAAAACTCTTAGATTTTTCCCGCAGCTCCTGTGCCAGATCTCCACAGCCCTCCAAGGAGGCCATTCACAGAGCCATCTAGGCCAAGCTCCTCCTACCTCTGCATCTATTCTGATCATGTCTCTGACCCCCATGCAAAGCACAATGGAGCGGACTGTGGGACACCATTCCGGACTCTTCTTGGCAGGGTGTGTGTGTGTGCCTCCAGTGGTTTGAGAATTTGTGCAGGGTGGAATCTCAGTGGCCCATGGGTGTCTATCTCTGTGGCAGGGGGAGACTTGAGTCTCTTGGTGGCGTTCTGAGTAGATTCTGATCACCATTAGGGGACTCTCTTCCCATGAGCACCAGAGGCCCAACCATTCAGTAGCAGAGAAAAGCAAATTCTGCCCTGCATGGGAACGCTCCCACCTGATGTCAGCCGCTGGCCCTGGCATGCTCTTGGGGACAGCTGGGACAATGGCAGTATAAGACTGGACCAGTTATCTGACTCAGATCTTTCTGGTTGGACTTGAGATACTCTGTCTGACACCACTCTTTGATACAGTGATCTTTAACCCTGACAAATCAAGCACTCTGCGATGAGATGTATACGGTTGGCTTTCCGAGCAGCACAACAGACATCTTCCTTGAGGAGCCAGGAATGCCAAGGA
Organism: Microtus pennsylvanicus; assembly: GCF_037038515.1. Taxonomy (NCBI): domain Eukaryota; kingdom Metazoa; phylum Chordata; class Mammalia; order Rodentia; family Cricetidae; genus Microtus; species Microtus pennsylvanicus. The sequence continues at coordinate 77,558,443 of NC_134591.1, forward strand.
GAGCCAGCTCTAACTTCCCTCCAGGATTTATGGAGAAACAAAGTTCAATGGCAGGTCAGAAAGTAAAACGCCCAAGTGAGAACGCAGCTCAGCTTTTAGAAACATGCCCTGCTCATCCTCCATGAACTATGTCAAAGTTAAAACCAGGTGTGATCTCTCCAGGATGCTGAGACTGCGGGGACATGCTAATGGCAGGTTCCATTCTGCCACCCAAAATGATGCAGGTAGCTTTACATGAAGAAGGGTGTCAGGAGGGGGCAGAGACTAAACCGGCTTTCGGGGTGTAGACTGTGCTGAGCCCTTCTCTTGAGGTCCTCCCAGACCCTCCCAATCAGCCCCCAGAACTCAGCATCTTCGTGGTGCAGTCTCCTATGTCCCTATGTCAAACTGTCTGGCGGTCACCCATGAAGTATGCAGATCACCTTTGTAAGTCTGCCAGGGACGGGTCACTTCAAGGACAGTGGTCAATAGTAATTTGTGACATCCTTCTATCCCTTTTAGATTCCTTCCTTCCTCCCTTCATGACTACCCTATGAGAATGATCTATGTCCCCAACACTTAGCTGGGGGTACAGCATCTGATGTCTTTGCCCAGAACCTGCTTTGTCTCACCTTGGTGATATGCCTCAGTTCTGATTTTGAAGACTCTCCTGTCCCTAGTCACAAAGTAGGCCTTGATTGACTGCTGGGCCCTGGGAGTTGGGACATGACCCCAAACTGCTGCATCAGGAGATTTACATGGCCCTAGAACAGTGAAGATAGGGGACCAGTCAAAACAATCCTGGGGCTTTTGCCTAAATGACCTTCTGAGAAAGGCCAGAAGGAATGAAATTAAATGCTTAAATAGCAAGAGACACAGTTGCTGACGCCAGGGCTGGAACTCCTGGGCTCAGATTCTTCCTCCTTGTCTCTTCTTTTTCTTCTTTTTTAAGCAACCTTACAGTTTACCAAATCAATTTTTTTCCCCTTTTTGATTTTATTTTCTGATGCGGAAAAGTCCCTGCTGACAAGCAGGTTAAGCTTTGGGGTGTGTCCCCGTGCGTGTATGTATGTGTGTCCACGTGGAGGTCAGAGGTCAACCCTGAGCATCTTCCTTACTCACTCCTTAAGGCAAGGTTTCCTTCTGAACCTGGAGCTCAGTGACTGAGCCTGGCTGGCTGGCTACAAGCCCCAGGGCTCCTCCTGTCTCTATCGCCCCAGCACTGGGACTGCAGGCACATGCTGTGAGTTCTGAGGGATTAAGCTCAGCCTCTTGTGTGTACATGGCAAGCTCTTTAACATCTGAGCCATTTTCCCAGGTTGAGGGCTTTCAGTTTGTTTGCTTATGAATATATTAAACTATTTATTTATGGTGCTGGGAACTGAGCACAGGGCCACTGGCATGCTGAGTGAGAACTCTTCCATGGTTCCAAGCTGAACTTGACAAAGACTACTTTCTGGCCCACGCAGTTTCTTCCACCAGGCACGTCTTGTTTCCTCATTGAATTTTGCCTCAGAGAGCCTTTGACATTGGAAAGTCTTACAGTGTCTCCCCGTGTGACACCGCTCCTGTGCCTTCGTGGGCTTTTGCAAGCTTTCTGTCATTGACCTGTTTCGCATCACCCCGTCCCCTGGTGCCTGCTTCAGCACAGCAGCGGAGTGCAGTAACTGCTGGTACTAAACCTTCTCAAAGTTAGTGCCAGGCACATAGCACATGTCAGACAATCATCCGGATGGAGCACCTGCCACCTGGTGACCCTTATTTGATGTCACATCATGTGTAAGTTTGAAGGCAGAAATCTGGTCAGTCTAGGAAGAACCAGGTTGTTATCCCCACCTCTGCTCCTTCTAAGGGCCAGCATGGGTCCCTCACGCCACAGTCCTTCTGTGTGGCTCCTACACCAGATCTTGTCTTTCCATCGCCCACACTCTCCCATGGCTGCCTTCAGGCGTGACCTGGTGTCTCACAGGGCCTGTAGGTCTTCTATTTGGGCCGCATCACCTGCGTTTCCTCACCTGCCACACTTCATCCAGTCTCTGCACCACCAAGGGTTGTCCTTCATTCAGAGGGCTTTCCCTCTCCCATCAGGCCTCACTCTGAGGGCAATACACCACAGAGGCCTGCCAGCCATCACCTGGGATTGCCGGTACGTCTGCCCCAGTCCTCCTACCTCAGGAGCCCAGCCCATGCTTCTCCAGAAACATTATGTTCACAGAGACAGCAGCCTGAGACAGTCTTCACCAGAATAGGAACTCCACGAGGCCAGGAAGTTCATCTTGCCCACCACATCCCAGGATCTGGAACAGTGCCTGGAGTGGTAATAAAACATGCCTGTGGGGTGAATGAGAGGCTCTTTCTGTCTGATACACTGTGCTCCCCCAAAATACTGCACAATACTCCCAGGAAAGCAGGGCCTAGCACCTCCCTAAGATATACCACTGTCCTGAAGGGCTCTCTCTGCATTCCTCTGCCTGTTCCCAACTGACTGGCTGTAAATGCCGCTTTAGCCCCAGCTTGCCTTCCAGGCCCCCCATTTCTAGAGACTCAGACTCAATTCTCTGCTGCCAAAACTATCTCTAGTAGGGAGACCTGGCTGTGCCTAGGAAGCAGGCAGCAGCTTCGGTTCCTCGCTCCCTGACTCCTCCCTGGCCCAGAACCAAGAGTGTCAGCTAAGGGCTGGACAACAGAGTGTTGGTCCTTCTGGGCACCCTGTCCCAGCTTGGAGAATCCACATCTACACTGGGCACAGAAGAGGCCCAATATATCCCCTCCATCCACACAAACCTTCTCTTTGGGAGCAACAGCCAGCAAGTACTCTCCTTCCAGACAGGACAGCCAACCGCGGCACCTGCACCTGACCGCCTTCCCATCCACCAGCCGGAGAGGCCAGTGCCCCTGCTTTCTCAGAAAGAAGAACGCATCTGCGCTGGATCCGGCCACACAGCCCCCCCCCCTAACCTCCACTCCCCACAGAGAAAACAGACCTCTTGTCTCAAACATGACCGCCTAGCCTGGTGTCAGCTCTGAGAAATCAAGGGTCACAGAGTTATCGCCATGGTACTTGCACCATGGCTTTAAGGCTGTCACACCCATTCCAGAGTCTCTGGTCATTAGGAGACACTGACCAGCGGCTGCCTCCCACCAGGAGCCAAACACAAAGTTCTCTTTATGGGAAGACAGGATGGCCACTGGCTAATCCAGGGTCAGGAAAATCCAGGTTTGGCCTTTCTCCAAGGACACAATAGGTTTTTGTCTTGACTCCTACCCCACGCCCACCCATCCAGCTTCCCCAGCAGGTACAGTCCAAGACCCCCTAGGCTGCCACACCTCCTCATAAAGACACTGAGGATAGACAAGCATATGCAGCCAGCACTAGGCATCTCCACACTCCCTAGAAGCTTACTGAGGACCTACTATGTGCTGGGCAGAGCCTGCACACAGCAGAGCAGACAGAACGACACTGCTGGCCACTGAAAATGTCATTCACGGCTTCCATAGGCTTGCTTCACAGTGGGTACACACGGTGATGAGGACAAGCCTGCTCACTTGGGGTCTGGTCCAGCTGTATCATGGGGGGCCAGACTGGTTGACTGAGAAAAATATAGGGATGAGATTATCGGAAGTTAGTGTCCCTTGGCCTGGGGATGGAACTCGGCTGGTAGGGGCTTAGCTAGCATGCATGAAGCCCTGGAACTCACACCATAGCACGTGAGATCCAACCCCCCCTCCCCGCAAGTTGTCCTCCAACCTCCACATTCAAGCTATTACACACACACACACACACACACACACACACACACACACACGTACACGCACACACTCCACAAGCTGAGACAGTCTGGGGAGGGATAAATAAAGGTCCTAATAGAGCTACATAAAACAGGTAGGAACTAGAAGAAGGGAAGAGAAGTAGCCTAGAAAACCAAAAAATCATGACCAAGATGGAGCCACCAGATACCCGGGGGGGGGGGATCCTGTGGCTCAGATAAAGTAACCCCCTCCTTGGGGTTCATAACTCAGTTTTCCTCGCTAGAAGAAAGCCCCCTGAGCTTTCTCTCTGGTCCTCAGGAACTAGGACCTGAGAGAGAGGCAGGGAAAGGTCTATGGTTCCAAGAATGGTCTCTGCCATCCATGGGCTGATCTCCTAAAGCCCCAGCCAAAAGGCCTGGGGGTTGGGGGACTGAGAAAGCAAGCCAGGGAGAAATGGAAAACCCCAGGATTCTGTGGGAGGCAAAGGGGTAGGGGGCCAGAGAGGGGCCATATCAAGCCCCAGCAACCCTTGGCTTCGGCTCAGCAGGAACTGTTTCATCCAGAGACTGGGAGCCGCCAGCCCAGCCAGGGCTCTCATGAGAGCGGAAGAGGTCAAGGCTGGATTTCCCCTTTCCAATATGGCAGAGGGGAGGAGGGGCTGACTGAAGGAGCAGGCAGAGTGTGCTGTGGCTGAGATGACAAAGTCTTCAAAGGCCAAAGCTGGGAAGAGACGGCCACCTGGCCCCTCCACTGCCAGCATCAAAGAGTGACACTCAGACAGAGATACCGTCACACGGGGCAGGTCACATCTAGGTCAGTGCTGGCTACACGGGAAGGGAGTGACCTATTTCTAAGGTCCCTCATCAGGAACCTCCCTGGGAGCCCAGACGTCTGTCAGAGCCAGACAACAAAAGGTGTCTGGGAAGAGCCTTGGGAAGGGTGTGGTGAGGGAGAGAGGCTGCTGTGTCTGGTGACTTAAGCCAGAGCTGCCCTCCAGGCCAAGGACCTCTGCCTCCTGCTAGCTGTCAGAGTCACCAAAGTCAGGTTCAACATCATAAACCACTGTCCCTCTATAATACCTGGACCCGCGTGTGGCTCCTCGTGGTCCTCCAAAATAATCCACTAATTTTCAACCACAATGGAACCAGCAGGTGCCCTGACTGCCTCGGAACCCCTGAGCACAGTGCTCCCCAGTCCCCCTTTACACTCTGTCTTCCTAGCTTACTAGCACAGCCCCTCGGTCCTGTTCACAGATGTTTCCTCTTGGTCAGTTTTCAGTGGGGGCTTCCAATCCTACCCGCTAATAGCTGGTGAACACACCATACAGAGGGGCCAGCTAATGGATAGTTCTCCAAACAGGAACAGATAAGAGTCTGTGGAAAATTTGCCAATTATCAGAAAGACTCATGAACTTTAAAATTTTCAGTGTGCTCTGCAACCCTAGGTCAGCTATAACCTGTGATATTGTGGGCCTCAGTTCCCCCTTTCTGAAAACTGGATAGCAGCCCCTGTCTTATAGGAATGACTTGAATATTGGATGAGGCAATGCGGGCACCCACTGAGTCCTGAGCCTGGTGTGTACTAGGAGCTGATGAGAGACAAGCCACTGGGACAGGACGGGTTAAGACTTCATCTCCAGGGCTAAACCCAGGGGCTCAGGGGGTAATAAAGACCCTTTGTGCCTCCTACAGGATGGGAGTTCAGAGGGAGGCATTTCACCAGTCTGTCCAACATGAGCCAGCTGTGTATTTCCCAAGGACAGAAGGACAGCTTTTTCCCATGTATAAAACAGATACCAGACAGGCTCCTTCATAGGATAAGAGGCCAGAGGGGGGCATCATAGGTGGCACATTGCTCCTGTGGCTGTCATCCTCTCTAGCCACCACTGGAGACACCCAGCTCTGCAGCCCCATGCCTACGACAGTTTCTTCCCTACGGTGGAACTGTATCTCTTGACCCAGAGCAGAGGTGGTTGGTAGTCTTCCTCCACAGTCCATAAAATCCTTCCCCATGACCTTGGCCTGCCCAGCACCACCCACCTGTCTAACGTGCTCATCTCCCCCCCCCCCAACTCCGTCATGGGACCTGCATCTTACTGTCTCTGCCATCAGACTGGTCCTGAAGACAATGGCACCTCACAGTGACCATCAGGTGACTCCAACCCTAATGGCCTTTGATGTGATAGGACAGGAACAACCCTGTGTCTGTCCCCCACTGCTCGTTACTCCCCCAAAGCCTCTCACCCCTTCTCAGCTGTGCCCCCCAACACACAGTGAACGTGCTATAAGGGTCTGAAGGCCCAACTAGGCGTCATGTCTCTTTCTAGTACAAGAGTGCGTTTCCATGGTCTTGGTGCTGAAGGAGGCCACCCATGCCTTGCAGGATATTTGAAATTCCAACACACACACACACACTTTCTTTGTAAGGAGCTCTGACTCCATCTTGGTGGACCACTAACCCAGAAACTCTACACCCAAAGAGCCAGCTAAGCCCCAGGAATGCAAATGTTTAAGCCGCCCCCCACCCACCAACCACGCAGACTAAACTAGGGAGGTTTAAGAATTCTTTCGGCTTGGTGTTTTGGGGAAGTTTTTGTTTTGTTTTGATTTCGTTTTTATTTTTTTAATTTTCTTCTAGTGGGACAGAGAAGGCCGAGAGGAAATAAGATTACTTCCAGTAACAGCAATTACTTTGCTGCCTCCGTCCCTAGAATCACGGCCAAGGTTACTCCCCTTGCTGTAACCTAGCGGGTGGGAGTGGGGATCTCAGGAATTCAGACATTTGAACAGTTCATAGGAATTGGGGGGGGGGCTGTTTTTAGAGGGGGGGCTTCCCCTGAAACCTGGTAAAGCTTGGTTCCTCCTGCCTCACTGAACTTGTACAGTGAGAGTCTACTGGAACTCCGTCCCTCTCATTTCACCCCAGGATGTATGGTCTCCAAACCACCAGCGAGATAAACAAAAAGTCCCGCATGAAGAAGTAAGACACACAGAGTCCGCCTTCAGCGGCCCTGCAGGAGGAAGATGGTCAGCCTGTGTGGGGAGAGCCGAGCAGGGATCCTCCCTCAGTCCACCTTCAGGAGGAGGGTGGGGATGTGGGTGTGGGGAGAGGCCAGTTTTGGGGAGGAAGGAGACAGACCTGATCCTTCAGGGGCAACGCAAAGGCTAGAGAGCCAAGGCAACCTTGTCCATCGTACTAGGTCGAGGGACTCAATCCCACGGGAAGCCAGACACTGTTCTAGACACAGCAGCTTCAGAACACGATGGGTGGAGCCCCTGAGAGCCAGTAGGTGGACATTCATAAAGCATGACCTGGCTAGATCAAAGGTGCTAGCTCCTCCATCATCAGTGAAGAGATGATGGCCTTGCTCACTCACTCGCTCAGCCCTTCATTTCCATTTCTACCATGTACCCACCATGTGCAGCCGCCATGTCCCAGCTACTTAATAACATGGGCAACTCTGACAGTGCTTAAGCCATGTCTGAACCTGAAGCGTACTCTGGCCCTTCCTTCGGGGCCTCGGGGCAGATACTGAGGGAGAGTGATCAACAGCCCTAGCTGGGTCTTCTCGGCTCCTCCAGGGTCTTATTGTGCCACCGCATACAACACTCAGAGATGGAAGGAGTGGGGACTTACTTCTCGATGTTATAAGGACTAACTGAGGCATGCCAAACAAACTGATCATGCCTGAGGACAAAGGGGCTCCTGTGGCCACCCCACACCCATACGCACCTGAGGTGAGACAGAGGTGGGAGGAACCTGAGAGGAGGCAAAATTTTCTAGGGGACTAAGCCTCTGGCTTGGCTACCAAACCAGTGGATGTGTCTAACATGCAGAGTGCAGACCTGTCCCGAGAGACGGCGATGGCTAATCATGACCCTCTCGTCTTTCTCCCAGAGTGCTCCCCACACTGCTGCAAAGAACAACACAAAGCAGTAGTGGATCTCCACACCTATCTGTAGGAGGGAGTTCTTGCCGTGAAAGATCAGGAAGGAGGCAAAGAAACTGTAGTAGATGCAACCTGGACATCCAGTCTCTATGCCTTGTCCCCAGAAAGCCTGAGCCACATGATCTAGGGGGCCCCTACACCTCCTTATATCAACTCAGCTTCAAAAGAGAGCAGGGGGTCTGCACTCCAGGATCCGAGTGGCGGGGCTAGCTTGAAGGGAGCTGGTGTTGCGGGGCTATGAAGTCAGGTGATCAGTGGCCTGGGAGACTTACATAGGCCCACCCACTGCTGCCCCGCAGACTCTGCCTCTGCGGCTCCTGACTCCTCATTAGGACCTGTTCTAGGGCACCACTGCAGGCTGGGCTCCTGCCAGGGTGGCTTCTGCACAGTTACACTGCGTTCTAATCACCAGCTCATATGACTGTCCCCACCAGGGAAGGACAATCCTTAGGGCCAAGAACTCTGCCTTGTCCAGTTGTGCATCTGGAGTCTGGCAGAGTAACTCACAAAGGTACAATTGTCTGAATGATGGTACAGTGGCCCACAGGCATCAGCCACACATCTGTGTCTATGCTCAGTCCAGCTGTGGTTCTGCAGAAGGGCCTCACGCCCCTATCAATAGCTGTGGAAGGCAGGGCTCAAAGCAGCACAGACACTTGTCCAGGATCCAGGTGAGAAGCCAGAACCAAAGCTCACAGTGTTTTCAGGACACGGGAAGGCGGGGCGGGGCGGGGCGGGGGGGGAGGGGGAGACGAAGAAGAGCGTGGCAGAGAATGGCTACACCAGTACTTCTGTTCTCTCCTGCCTGCTACCCAGAGAGCTTGCAAACACTGCCTCTCGGGCAGGACCTATGCTGCCCAGGGAGAAAGCAAGAAAGCCAGAGAGAAGGCACAGTAATAGGCATGGGTGTGGGGGGAATCTATCACCATCAGCCACCCCCTTAGCCGAGGGTCTGGCAGGGCACTATAAGCCTCCAATGCCCACGCCCACCTCCAGCCCTTGCCTCAGCCCTAAGGCTCCACCCTCACTGGCCACAGGAAACCCAGGCACTGTCCAAGTTGAGCTTCCCAGAACAATCACCATGCTTCCCTAACCTGCCCGGAAACGGGGAAAGAGTGCAGCTGCTTCCTGTCTCCACCTGGCTTGTCACTGCCCACAACTGTCCACTCTGCTTCCTATGGCTGGGGAGGGGACTGGTTCATGGCCAAGTCTGGCACACAGACACCCTTAATAGGCAGTGTGATAAATGGGAGGTTGGAGAAGAATAAAAAGCTCAGAACGGAGGAACCAATTGACCTGTAGGGGGAAGGGAAAGACAAAGACGGACATACAGACAAGACACACACACTCACACCCACACACATGCACGTACCTCCCAAGTATCAAATTGAAAATCCAGGCATCATAGTGCCTTTTCCGATGACATTTCTCAGGCACCGATTATCCAAGTCCTAGGTACACCCCTGAAGACTCTGCATATACACGGCCCTCACTCAGACCTAAGACCCAGTGTCAGAGACACGGCCCCCACATAGCTTTCCCATAGTCACCTGAGTAAATCCTGACTGCCATTAAAATTCAACCCAAACCCTGCTGGTCCCTTTGCCCTTACCACCTCCACTAGTGTTATATTTGGGGAGAGTTATCTGGATATCCGCCCTCTTTATGATAAGCTGCCTCATTTCCATAGGCAGGGCACCCCCAGGCAACTCACCTACATGTATCATCCCATTCCATGGGGCATTCTGACACTCCCACTTCGCAGGGGGAAACTGGAGGCTCAGAGGAGTGACCAGCACACTCAGGTCACAGAAGCAGGAAGTGCCAACGCTAGAATGCAGTCATCTCTCTGACTCCCAGCCAAGCTCAAAACAGCATCAACCTCCTCCACACACAGACTAAACCCAGCTTCCCCTGTGGCCTCGTCCAGACAAGAGGCTGCCACCCTAGAGAAGAGCAACTATCCGCTGCACTTGGAGCGGCCCCTGTGCGGCCTGTTTATGCCCGTGTTCTAAGACAGGGACACACAGGTGCTACAGGGTACCAAACCTCCCATGTCTGCCGCCCAAGCACTTGTGCTCCCTCACTGTAGGGCGACTAAAAGGGGGCTCTACCTTTAGTTTAGGACATAGCAGAGGCTCCTTGCATCCTGCCAATACCAGCACCGAAGTAGGCTCTGCTTTGATAGTGCCTGGACCCAACCAGGTGTAGTGATGCCATGGATGAAGCTATGTGGAAATATCCATGTGGACACGGGCACACACACACACACACACACACACACACACACACGAGTCTCTCCTGGAACTGCCTTGTACACTCTCCAGCAGAACCTAAGCAGCCTAGGCATGCTCCCCCCCCCCCCCCCCCGCGGTCTCCAAACTACTCCAACAGCAGTAGGCAGCTGGCCTGCATCAGCTGAGCGCATCTTCTTGCCAGGCCACCTCCCTTGGGAGTGCCATGAGCCCCAAGGGTCTGGGTGGCTGTCTCACCTGCCACCTTCTTCTTTGCCCGGTTCTCCTCCTGCAGTCTGGGGCAGGGCTGAGCAGGAGGGAGCACCCAGCTGTTATGGTTCCTTGGGCAGGGCAGGACCTCTTGTGCCCCACAGCCCCTCCACCTCCCTGACCTCCCCGCACCTGGATCCGCTTGCAAATGACTAAGCGATTTCTCCCTGGAGCGGGCTGCCAAGAGGCCCTGCTGGCTGCAGAAACGCACCAGGATGCCCTGAGCCACCGAGTCCTCTTCTTGGGAAAGAAAACCCCTCCATGTTTTGTTTTGTTTCATTTTCCCCTTTAGTGAAACAAATCCACCCACGTGGTTACTGGAAGTGCAAGCCTGTGAAACAACCCTTTGCAAAGAGAATTAGTCAGCAGCCCTCAGAGGTGGGGCAGCCTGTGTACCCTAGGTTCCCAACAGGAGAGGAGCGAGGGGGGCCTCAACCTCCAATCCCAGTGCTCTTCAAGTGGTGGGTGATGATGCCTGCCAGTGGATATAATTAGAACGCAGCCATGGCCCAGGGGCAAGGTCATTAGCACCAGACTGAGTACTGTGTACTTATTTAACAGGCAGACAGGGGAATCAGACTTGTACTCAAATCCCACCCACCAGAGGGGGTGGAGCCTCAGCAGGTCACAGCTTGCTTATCTGCAATGTAAAGATAATGGATTATCTACCAGGGGTGTGCATTAGATCCCCAAAACTGAGAGAACCCGACCTGAGAGGCTCTGTGCAGGGTACCCAGGAAGACAATCACACAACCACCATCTCTTCACGAGTAGGCAGCTGTCCCCTCAGTGCCAGCATGCGGCTCTTGCAGGAGGATCTGCTGAGTCAGTTCTCAGTTTTACCCACAATGCAACCTGGGCAAGTGGGCAGGGGCTGGACCAGGTGCAGAAACAGTTCCCATCTCAGCTGCCCTGGACCCTAACTGTGTGACCCCACGGGCTCCCCAGTCTTGTCCTCCATCTCATCGTAGAGACTGTATTTCCAACCAGGGCAGTTTGGGCACTTCTCAAACAAAACTCGCTGAATCATCTGTGTCAAAGTTTCTATTAAAAAAAAAAATCAAATCTAGACTCTTGGCAACACTGCCACACCACTGGGCTCTACTGTCAAGCTACTCCTTAGGCAGGACACACACTTCTTTGCCTCAGTCTTCCCGATGCCCCGCCGCCTCCCTTCCCAGCCTCTGGGAGCATGTGAGCTTATGACCCAGTTAAAACCCTAATTTTATTTAGGAGCTCAGTCTCAGCCACTCATCACTAGAAATATCCACAGGAAGCGCCCCTCGGGAAGGTAATTAAAGCCTGACGCTCAGGGCTGGTTTTTCTCAGAGAAAGATGTGGCACTACAAGGGAAGCCCAGCGGCGAGGCCTCCATTTTCTCAGTTTTGTTTTAATGTGAATTCTTAGACAAAGAGCAGAAGTAAGTGTGAGAACCCTGCTCCCTCCCCCACTTCCCTCTACCTCCTGATTACCAACTCAAGTCCGCATCACCTCTGGCTGATGTCCCTGTAGACACGTAGAAGACAGGCAGAAGAGTAAATCACTGATGTCAGCTCCCAGCTCTGGACCGAGGGTAGCTGTGAGAAGCCTTCCAGCTTTCCCAGCCGGCAGCTGCTCTAGGTATTCGTGAGAATGTGGAAGATTCGCTGGACGTGGCTGGATCTGCTGACAGCCCAGCAGAACCACTAAACATGTCCAGGGCTGTCTGGGGAAAGTGCAAGCCTCGGGATCTTTTCTTTGCCTCTCTGAGATGCTGGTGTCGCTCACGTGGCCACCACCAACATCTGCTGAGGGCCACACACTGGGGATCGGGAGTGGGTGAGCTGAACCCACTGCTACTCACTTTCCCACCTCCTCCTTAACCTGGGCCCAGTCATGTGCATCATCCACCCCTTTGCCTCCCTCCGCCAGAAACTCTCCCTACACAGCCCGGCACATCCCACCGCAGGGCTGTGCTGTGGTTCTGTAGTGACTGAGTCTCACCACCCCCATCCTGACTGGCTTCCAGCTCAGTGGTAGGCAGAGGGTTAGGACACACTGGGGGGCTGGGGAAGATGGCTTAGGGGGACGGGGGAGTATGAGGATAAGAGCCTGGGTCCTCAAAACCACATACATGCCAGATGGGCATGGTGGCCCACCTGTCATGGCATCCTCAGAAGGGGACAACAGGGAGTCCCTGGAACAAGTGGGCTAGCAAGACTAGCCAGATTGGTGCAGTCTGGGCTTGACCAGGAAACTGACTTAGGAATAACGTGGAAGAGTGATGGAGGATGGCTCCCAACATCAGCCTGAGGCTTCTATATGCATACATACTCGCGAGTGCACACCTGCACACGCAAACACACATGTGTGTGTGCGCAATAAAAATGCATTCACAACACATACACAGAAAAAATGAAAAAAAAAACATACAACAAAACAGGGACTGCTTGCATCCACATCACTGTGTCAGCATGAATTCTTATGTGACTCCATTAAGCTTTCGATTTTGATTTTTTTTTCCTTTTCTTTGACAACAGGATCACTATGTAGTCCACGCTGGCCTAGAATTTACAATTCTCCTGCCTCAGCTTCTCAAGTCCTGGAATTATAGGCATGCAATGCACCTCCATGTGCAGCACTTGGCTTGTTTTTAGCTGTCTGTGAACAGACTGAAGAGTCTACATCTTGTGTTTAGTGGGAAGACTTAGAAGGAAATCAGACACAGATGCTCCCTCTGCACCAAAGAACTGGACTCCTTCCTAAACCCAGGAAGGAAATAAGTGATTCACACCCAGGACCACCCCAAACTCACAATGGGTCTAGCGTGGACAATCTTCACATGCCACCCTTGGTCACATCCTGGGGACAGCTTTCCCTGGGGGCTTTCCAAAGCCGTGCCACTTTTACAGGATGAGTCAAAGTGATACTGTCCAAGTGACATGAAATTTAGTTCATAAGTGGCTTGTCCAAGAAATCACATTAGTGCCCACCTGGACCGCAGCCAGCGGCCAAGCACCCTGAGAGAACTGTCTCCCCCGACTCTCCTCGCTCGCAAGGATGCTGCCATTGTGAGGAGAAACCGGACTCATAAATGTTAATGAAGCCAGGTGCAGTGATGCACACCTGTAATCCAAGCACTGGGAGGCAGAGACAGGCGGATCTCTGTGAGTTCAAGGCCAGCCTGGTCTACAGAAATAGTTATAGGATAGCCATTGCCACAGAGAGACCCTGTCTCTGTCACAGACACACACACACTGAGAGAGAGAGAGAGAGAGAGAGAGAGAGAGAGAGAGAGAGAGAGAGAGAGAGAGAGAGCGCATCAATGGCTACCCACCTGTGTACTATGTCTTAAAAACCAACGTGGACACTCAGAGCAGGCAAACTGTGCCTCATAAATCACACAGTTAAGACCTGAGAACCACGGCTTGCACTACGTCCTACTGCATATACTGGGCCCTGTGAGACGGTGGCATGTGCTAACAGCATGCGCTGTGCACATTATAAAATATTCAGAAAGACAGCAGGGAACCAGCTACACCAACAAGAAGTCTGATCCTCCTGAAGGGTCGTGAGTCTCAATAGAAATAGAGCCCTGGTTTCTACCAGGTCTAAGTACAGCTGTTTCACCTGGCTGGAGGGGAAGGACAGACGGCTCAGTACCAAAGAGAAAGTTCTTTTTCCTCGGGTTACTCTAAACCCACCTTCTCAGGAAGAAACAGACATAGCACCCCATGCACGCTCAAATCACGCCAGGTGAAGTCATGTGTCACACCTGACACCCAGCAACTTGCAGAAACAGCACGGCACTGCCTGGCTGGCCCTGGTATCGTTTGCGTCTATTGATTCCTGCCAGTTCCTGGAAGCATTTCAGACAGAAGACAGAGACAGAGAAGGGGGGAGAAGGCTTCTCAGAGTCGGCTTCTCTGGGGATGGACTCCAAATCCATGCTGAACAGTGCAAACTACCACTCAGGAAAAAAAAAGAATTCATCTTGTAGAGACCCCTAAACTGCTCAAGTACCCCCCTCCAGTTCAAATGGCCCCAAGACTCTGTAGGAACTGGGGGAAAGTGTCCAAAAATGCAGGTTCAGGGGATGCTAGGTGTAAACCTCCAAGGCCCCAGAGCTCTTCTGATCTTTCAGAACCCCAATGCTATTCCTGAACCTGATGGATGACCATGCCTGCTGAAGAAGGGAGTGAGCAGGAGACCTGGACACTGGTGTCAGGGCAGGGGACTAAAGGTATCTGTGGCTGCCAGTCTCCGAGGTGAACATTTGACCGAAATGCAAACCTCAGCTGTGGCAAGACCATTACAGGGAAGACAGAGAGCCAGTCATGCGGGCTCGGCTCAGACGCGACCTCCGGGTTAGCTCTGTCTGGGCATCTACCTCGGTGCAGACACCAGGACGGCCTGGACAGAGCAGGCATTCAGGAGACAGTGGTTGAATGATGAAGGAATTTTTAAAGGGGGGGGGTTCATTTTATCTTGAGCTTTCCAGACAGTCCTGAAAGCAGGTTGGTGGCAGGAAGGGGGGACCTTAGAGGGCAAATGGTGTGGGGGGGGGGGCGGGGGGAAGTGATCATAGTCAACACATAGGACAGAGCAATGATCATCACTCTGAGGAAAGTCTTTTCAAAGGAACCCTGACACACATATATAACCTATAGGTAATTACCATAAACTGAACACTGCTGCATGTCTTTAGGAAGCTCTCCCCTCCCCCATTTCCATGTATCCCAGACAAACACAGCCAACCGTTCTGTGAGCCCTAAAATCGCCCAACTGAGGAGAGCTTGGAATCCGGAAAGCACGTGAAGGTCTCCCTCCTTTGCAGAGGACTCAAGCGACATGACTCCGTTTCTGCGGGCTTTCTGCCTGTCTCCAGGGCTCATTCAGAAACCCCTGAAGGGTTTCACAGAACAAAGGACAGGTAGGGCTCACTCCTCACAAAGTCTAGCACTCGCTGACTCCTGTGTTAATTTTGGGTCTGCAGGTTTTCTGTGATCCCCTAACGAACGAACCCCTCTGACAGCTGGTTTCCTCTGTGGCCGCCCACAACAGCTGCAGGAGTATCTTATCATCACAGACCCCACGAGAGAAAGACTTGAGGCAAGAGTGACACCACACAGCTAGACACCTACACCGTGGTCGGGGGACGGCAGCGCTGCCAAGGGGGCGTTGATGACCTGACTCGGGAAGTCAGCCAGTTGGAAGGAGCAGGGATTTGAATTTGGGTCTTCTGAGAGACACTGTCCAGGATCCCCACTTGCTATGTTTTATTTTATATGCAAGGTAAAACAGGCAAGTTGAGAAAGAAAAAAAAAACTCCATCAATCAACACATCTCAGAAACCACTTGAGGTGAGATGGTGAAAGACGGGTACAAGAGCACCCACAAACGACCTGAGCCTGACAGAGAATGCCACCTTGCTATACAGTAATGCAGCCGCTTCTAAGACTTCTCCATGAGGGCCAGCTTCCCTGCGCCAACCAAGAAAACTCCCCAGCCTGGCAGGACCCTCCTCATGGGCACATGTGTCTGGGCTCCACATATTCCTGGGGTCCACAGCTCAGGGAACATCTCTGTACTTCGCTCTTCTCTCCCATAAACAGGGCAGCAGTATCTA
This sequence comes from Microtus pennsylvanicus, assembly GCF_037038515.1. NCBI lineage: Eukaryota > Metazoa > Chordata > Mammalia > Rodentia > Cricetidae > Microtus > Microtus pennsylvanicus. The sequence continues at coordinate 77,574,233 of NC_134591.1, forward strand.
CCTCCCAGGGCCATTGGAGGGAGGCAAGCAGGGAGCCCGGCAGAGGCACCTGACAAGGATTCTGACTTCTAGCAGAACCATCTCTAGAGAAGCCGGGACTTCAGACAGCCCACACTGAACGCCGGACTGAGTAGGGAAAGAATGCAAGAAGCTGTCAGGAAGAAACGGAAAGAGGATGGTGTAGCCGTCCGCACGCCAGTCTCTGCGTTTCCCAGCGGCTGTGAGGTGTGCACTTTTGCTCGTCAAATGCCCTACTGCTCATGAGAGGTGCAAATTCACACGGGCCCAGAAGCAGCAGAGCTGAGTGACCATGGACTACAAAATCTGAAACCACCAGCCCCAAACCCATCTGTCTTTTTCTGGGTTGTTTCTCACACATAGTTGTCACAGCAACCAAAAGCCAGTTGATGAACAGGAAGGTCTCAGGGTCGGGGCTCGGTGCCAGGCAGCAGTGATGCAAACAGGGTCTGGTAGCAGCAGGAGAGACCCAAGGAGGGGCCAGGAAGCCCTAACACAGGGAAGGGCAAGGGTACCCCCAAATGTGTGGGTCATGGGGACAGGTCATTGGTGACCTCTGCTGAGTAGGTCTATTAACAAGGGTGCTGGATCAGGCTTAGGGGGGTTAGGACGGTAAAGGAAGTTAGGAGGCAGATGCCAGAGTGTTGACCACAGTCCAGAGACCTTTGAATGGAGGCAGGGCCATGACTGGTGTTATTCCTCTCGTTCCAGGACCAGGCTGGAGAGGCGCTTAAAGGCCAAGAAGTCAGAGCCATATCTCTCTGGCACCCAGACTTGTGGACCACAAAGCCACCTTCCCCCTGGCTGGAGACTTAGCCCAGCTGGTAGAGTACTGGTCCAGCATACACAAAGACTTGGGTTCTATTTCTACATCATACAAACTGAGCATACCTGTAACTCCAGCACCCTGGAAGCTGAGGCTGGAGGATCACAAGTTCCAGGCCAATCTAAGCTAAAACAAGACTCTGTCTCAAAAACCCAGGGGCTGAAAGTGTGGCTCAGTGGTAGAACTTTTCCCCAGCACGCACAAGGCTCTGGGTTCAATCCCCAAGACTGGAAAGAAGAAATGTTAAGATGGTCAATTTTAGAGTTTTCTCTCAAAATTTTAAAAATGGAAACAGAAGCATAAAACCATAAACAGAAAGGTTTTCCAGAGGGTTCTCGGACACTCTGATACTCATCTTAGAGGTCCCGACACACATCAGGTAGCAAGTACCTGCTGATGTTCAAGGGTGGTCACTCCCCAGACATGGAGTACCAAGTAGGAGCACCAGGAGGGAACGCCCGGCCTGAGAAGCCACCACAGGTCTGCCCAGTTCTGGAAGAAGATGCCCAACATGGCTCCATCTCCCCATGGCATCTCACCTCATGCTATGCAATCTGTTTGCAGAGGAACCTCCTTACAAAGAAGCTCCGGTTCCTAGCTGCTAGTCCAGGCCTCTCTCTAACCCCAAGTCTTCCTGTCTATGTGGACAGGTCTACTTGGGCCATGTTCACCAGGACAGGATAAAAAGGCCTCCGTGGACCTAGTCTCTAGACCTTGCTCTAGGCTCTGGATCCGCTATGACCTAATTAGCCGGGTTTCTCGGAAACACCTATAGCTCTTCAGCCTTCTTTAACATTCCATGTCCAATGAGCTCCCAAAGTCTGCCCACTGTACCCCAGAAGTGCTGCCAGCTCACCTCCCAACTGGCAGGTCTGGGTTAGACAGCTACCTCCCCTAACCTTCCAGCTTCAGCCTCCTCACCAGACGCCATGTGTTCATTCGTGCGTGCGTGTGTGCACTTTCATGGATGTATGTATGTGTGCATGCATGCATGTCTGTGCATGCAGAGCTAGCGGTCAACCTCACATGTCATTCCTCAGGAGCTGCCAGCCCCTTTCACCAGGCAGAAACAAACCATGAACACATGTTACATACATAATTCCCAAGCGTCAGTCTCTCTGTTTCTCACGCAGCGTTCTTCTCTGGCACCACGGCTACTCTAGGACATCATTGGGCAATAGGAAAGAAGCTGGCCAGTTATCTTCAAAACAAATCATCCCTGTCCACTTGAACACTAACATCCCCTTTACTGAGATCATCTTTTAGGGGCCATTTACTTGGACACATATATCTAGCTACATGTCTTCCGTCTACTCAGACACACACTTGAGCCTTCAGCACCGCGCAGGTTCATATAAATACCTTTTGCTGGATCATAGACTGCTCCCATGTACATATCCATCGTGATGGCTTAGGGTGGTCTAATAACACCAGCTCATATGCGTAGCTCCGATCAAATGACAAAGTGGTGGCCCATGGTCAAAGGTTGGCTTTCCAGTAAGACCCAGCAGCATGCCAAGGGAGGCTCAAAAGGAGAGTAGTTATTTGGGGATAGCAGCTGGGCCATGCTCCAAAATCCCAAACACTTGTGCAGTGATTCACATGTGGAGCTGCCAAGGGCTCCAAATAGCATCCTTATCTACCACCACACCTCAAGGATCGCTGGAGCTTCTGGATCATGCAGCCCAAACACAAAAGCAGTCGGTAGGGGAGCCTGGATCTGTTGCAGAGCCTTCTCCCAGTCCGGTCCCGCTCAAATCCAGCAGCTTGAAGAGTCCCTCAATAGATGGGCCAGAGTAACACACCCAACCGAGGAATGTACTATCTCCAAAGTCCAAAACGTCTGCTTGCTAGCATTATGCTCCTTTCTGGGTTGGAGACAGGGCCAGGCACAACAACTTATTCTTTGCCTAGGAAGGGGTGTTCGGCATGCCTCAAACCACTAACTCATACAAACTTCATTGATGCAAAGGGCCCCTAAACTTCAGTAGGTCTTATTTCCAACTTCTGTCATGAAGCTGTCTTACCAGTAATCCAGGGTGGTTTTCACCTCTTGCTCTGTCAATCCAATCAGCATCATATTATCAACACCATTACCAGGTGGGATGTACAGTAGAAGGGAAAGGTAAGCAGGATTGTCCCCGGGAAAGAAACTGTGCCACAGCACAGGGGAGCTGACTGCCCCTCAGGTGGAACCACGCATTGTATTACTGGCCTTGCCCACTGAAAGGTCTGGAAGGTCTTATGGACTGGTCTGGAGAAAAAGGCATTTGCCAGGTCAATAGCCATATACCAGGTACCAGATGTGTGCGTTTGCTTAAACAAGAAGGTCACATCTGTAATGGCAGCTGAGCTGGAGTGGACACTTGGTCCAGTTAATGGTGGGCAGTATTATTCTCTGAGACCCATATGTGTTTTGCATAGGCTGCATGTCCTTTGTTGAGTTGAATGGGGATCTGGGTTGAGAGACCGTCACCCTTGGCATCTCTCAAACCCTTGATGGGGGTGCTCATCTCTGAAATCCCCCTAAAGGGGATGGCATTGCTTCCAATGTATGATCTCCCTGGGCGGGCACATATCTAAAGGATTCCATTTGACTTTGGTCACCGTAGCAGGCCCTGACACCGCAGGTCAGAGAGTCAATGTGATGATTCTGCCAGCTGCTATACTTTCTGCTCCAATTACATTCTGGGGTTGGGAAAAAAATAACCACAGGATATGTTCAGGGACCCACAGCACCCTCCGAGTTGGATCTAAACTGAAAATCCATGAATCACATGACTTCCATCAGCCCCTGTCGGAAGGGAGGACCACAATGACAATTCCAGTCTCCTGGACTCAAGTTAGCTCACGGCGACATCCAGGAGGCCCGGGGTACTCTGTTCCTTTCTCCCAGTGCACAGTCATCCTGCTCAAAGGGCCTCCGGGAGGCCTGGCCAAAAGATTAACAGTGTAAGTTTTCGCGAGTGATACTGGGTGTACTCAGGTAGGCCTGGCCTCCCTGTCATTGAGCTCAGGGCCTGAAAACTGGTTCAAGCTGGAAACGAGTGGAGGAGCCACGCTTGCTTCCGTTGTTATGATTTGGGCCTGTCTTCAGTTCACCCACCCCAGAGGCTTTCTGCATGCACGGTCAAGAATGCAGCAGGCTTCCCATCTATTTCACTTCTAGGAACATGGTGATTAACTCGCCAGCCCCATAAGTCTGCACGAGCCAGACGCCTGTGATTGCTGCTCTGCCCGCCTCCATTACCATAATTACTGATTTGGAGGCTGCGAGCCACCACTCGGCCTCCTTCTGCCCCATCCAATTACTCCCACTGATCTCAGAGTTCTCAGGGTTCCACGTAAGGCCTGAGAAGAGCAACCAGCACTTCAGGAGTGGTGGATCTCTTCTCACGAATCCATTTCCGAGAGTACCGGTGGGAAGTTCATCTTTTGGACCATCCCAGGATGGGCGGTGAGGTTTAAGTGGGAGATCTGCCTGCCCCTCTGGAATTCCAATCTTTCCAGCTGCCGACTCTTTCCTCCATTAAACCCAGGGAGATTTGGCATCTCCTTTCCAACACAGACTGCCAGCTTTTCATGTTTCAGCCAGCCAGTCAACCTGTTAGCGTCCTTCATAACTCTCAGAACTGCAATAATAAATGAAAACTCTCAGCACCAATCAGTTCAGCAGACCCAACTCTGTGCCCCCTGCCACCATGGCCCCATACCCACAAAGTCCGTCCCCATAGGCTTGTGGGTTCTTTCCAGCGAACATAAGTTGTTCTGGAGAGCAGGTCACCTTGCACAGGTAAGGTGACCCAAAAGGCAAGAGCCTTTGCTCCTTAGGGATGGGGTGAAGCAGACACAGATGTTCACAAGATAGGGGTGCTATGATATTTGGTTTGCCTCGTCAACTTAATGGGATTTAGACTCACCTAGGAGACGCTCCTCTGGGTGTGCCGTGAGGGTATTTCAAAAGAGGTATAGCTGAGGCGGGAAACCCACCTTGAGTGTGAGTGGCAATGTCTGGGATGCTCCTGGGCTGAAGAAATACGAGAAAGCGAGCTGAGTCCCTGCACCGTCTTTGCCTGTTTTCTGACTGTGACCACCACAGGACCAGACACCTCAGGCTTCTGCGCCACACCTTCCCCAAAATGACGAAATAACCCTTTCTTTAAGCTGCTTTTGTCCGGTATTCTGTCTTAGCAACAAGAAAAGTAACTCAGAAAGCTGTAACTTTACCCACCAAGGTGGACCAAAACATAGCCAGCAGCTTCAGGTAACCTGGTAAGCAGGGTTCACAGTGAGGGGCAGACTGGAGACCTTGTCACGGGCAGGGCTCTCCAACCTTGAGTCGCTGGGGTCCTACTCTGCTGCCCTTTTCTGAGTGTGAGGTCACATCCCAATCTCCTCCACGCTTAGCCCTGCCGGCCCAGAGCTCCCCTTCTTTTCCCGGACGTTGCATGGAGGAAGCAGAGGCCCCCAGACCCCCTCCATCCACGGACGGTACTGCCAGCTGAAGAGCTAAGCTTGGGTTGAGGTCTGGTCCAGAATTTGTTGACAAATCATTTCTCTTACCCTGACACCCGAGCCCGCCATGACCCCCGGCACCAGCATTGCACAAGGCCTGGGCCTCCACAGCAGGCAGAGCTGGCTGTGCCTCGGCCGCTTCTCTTGCCCAACTCTTCAGGGAGGCCGAGGGAGCCTAAGCCGATGTGGTTTGCCTCATGACCCTCAGACTCATTCTTTTTAATATTAGGCAACGCGCAGAACATTTACAAGGCTAAATAAGCAAGATGCTGCCCAGAGGCTCTGAAGAGTGGCACCAAGCTGGAGGCCCTGACTGGCTGTGCAGTCCTCTTGACCAGAATATACGTAAGTGTCAACGTCACCTTCACACTGACCCAAATCTTACCCTCATAAGGAGTGACACGGTGTCTTATAAAACCGATTCTCCCCCTTAAGTTCGTCTTAAAAGGTAGCTACAGGTAAGCTGACAACATAGTTCTGCTTCAGAATATCCCAACATGTATGTATACATGCACGTGCTCAAACGGGCATCCACGTAGGTGCCTGTGTTGGTCCTTGAAACTGGTGAGGGAATGTGGGGACCTATTCAGTATATTTTCCTTTCCACTGATGCATGCTTGGATTTTTTATTTTTATAACAACAAAAAAAAATCATTAAAAAAATTAACAAGGCGTCAAGATGTTTCAGCAGACAAGGCTAGCTACACAGGCTTGACAGCCTGAGTTTGATCCCCAGCATCTACATAATGTAGAGAGAAGAGATTCTCCAAGGTTGTCCTCTGACCTCTGCACACACACATACACACGCGCGCACACACACACACCATATACACATAAACACGCAATAATAAAAACTGTAAACGTTAACACAAACTTGCTGAGGGGACAGGAAAGGCAGAAGAGGGAGACGCCATTCTGGTGACTAAAGTCTGGACTGGAATTTTGACTTCACCATTCAACAGCAAACAGATCTTGACTACGTAACCTGCCAGCTGGGGCAAAGAGGGATGGAAGGAGGGAGAGCCCACAGTCCAGGGCTCCCGGGAAGTGTAGACAAGTTAACATGTCAAAGGCTTCAATCAGAGTACCAGGACATCCCTCAAGCCACTGCCCACCAAGAGTAAGACAAAGGCTCGTATCAGAGCCCTGGCAGCACGGGCATCACTCAGACTCTCCGATGGAGAGGATGCCAATGGGGGAAAGGGGTGCACGGAAAGCCCTAGATGTCAGACAGCCATGTGCTCTGTGCTCACTGACGTGGCCTGCAGTGAATGCAGGGTCTGTGCACTTACACCTAGACAGACTGAGGCACACCTGTCACATGTTTCACACCCAGAACACGAGGATGAATCAATTCACGCATACCGGCCACACCCTGTTTCCGAAAGGGAGTGGTGTGAAATTCCTAGACTAAACTTGGAACCCGGTGAGAAGCAAAGACTTGGCTAAAGTGAAGATACCTCTGCCGGCAAGCTTCATCCGCCCAGGAAGGAGAAGATGGCAGGTTCTAGAAGGGTGCACCCACATCTCCGTGAGCAGCAGCACCTCCTAGGAGCAAGAAGAATTCAACATCTATGCTGATTCCGAGGGGCCCAGTTTCACGCAGTAGCCGTGAGGAACCCATTGAAGGGTGTGTCCACCCTGGCTGGCACAACCTCACACTCAGGGAGCCTCATTTACCCCCTAAGTGACCTCACCCAGGGCCCCAGGCAAGGGCTTGGTCTGGCTGATTTAAGTGGGATCTAGGCTAAGTCAGAAAAAGACTTGTAAAGTTTCTGGATTCGGCAACTCCACACCTCCCATCCAGATAACCTCCATCCTCCCTGCAGAAATGGTTCAAATGATCTAATCCAGTTCATCACTCCGCAGCTGCCTGGCCTATGACCTCAGTGCCGGGGACACTAACCAACAACAGCCAGGACAGGACTTGGAGCTTGGTCCATAGCCCTTTGGGTAAGCCACCCAACCTCTCCACTGGGCTTCTACTGGGAAAGGGCTGGTCTAGCTGGATATTCTCTAAGTGATGTAGTGTTTTTCCCCGACTCCATGATTCCTTCTGTCTGTGCCACTGATGTTGGCGTAATGATTTCTACCTCCCAGGGATGGAAGTTAGAAAAGCCGTCTACTCTCCTCAGATCTAACAAATACGAAGAAAGCTAACTCCCTCCAGGCCACCCTACCTCAGTGTACACACACACACACACACACACACACACACACACACACACACACATCTTCAAGGACACCAAGCCTTCGCATGGGGGACAGCACTGTTCCTATAAACACCTGTTAGAACTCAGCTCATGAGCAGCTTCTGATGCTCCTAACTAGAGTATTTAATTAAATATTACTCACTCAGGAAGCAGCCTCTGCCAGCTCACCGCCACACTGCACAGTTTACTTTCAGAGAAAAAGAGAGGAAGAGAGAAAGAAGAGCCAGAGCCCTGGTCAGATGGCACTCACAGGGGCTTCCCTGGATGGGTGCCAGCTAACGCTCCAGCAATACCCCACTTACCAGAACCAAACAAGCAAGGGGATCACACTCCACAGCCTGGAGAGCCAATGGCCAGCCTCACTGGTTACCCCAGATGGCACACGCGCGCACACACACACACACAGCACATGCTCATGCCACACGCAAGAACACTTAGAAAACACATATTCACAAGGATACACTGACAGACACTCACACAAACACACGAGGACACACGCCCATACTCAAAAGCACACAACTTCCTGGCCGGCCAGCATCTTTAAAGGCAACATTTGACGAACATTCAGAGCCTTTGCCATCGCACATTGGTAAACTTGGAAACTAACGACTCTTTACACACTCGGCAGGAGCGGGGCAATCCATCCCGCTGCTCCACCAGCGACTCAGGCTGCTCCTGTTTCTCTGTTTCCATCGATTTCCTGACATAACCTCGGTTGCCGGGAGAAGCATCGGCGGCTCCGGGGTGTCTGGCGCCGAGCGCAGTGACACCAGGCGGTCTCCCATAGAGAGGCGCTACGGGGCCGCAGCAAGAGGGGGCCCGGGACAGTGGTAACCGCTGCAAATAAGAACCCAGACTGGCGGGAAAAGCGAAACTAACTCAGCAGGGTCGCGATGCTCGGTGCAGAAGGGGTCCACTCTACTTGAGCAACCAAAGTCAGCCTCGAGAACAGAACCCTAGGGCGACCGGAGACTATCGCGCGCCCCAGGCTTCTTTCCGTTCTGCAGCCGCCGCGGCTCATACCCGCGGCGCGACAGTCCCCGCTCCACTGAGGCCCCCGCCCAGTGCCGCCCCCGCAGGTGGGACCCTGGAGCCTCCAGGAGCCGCCTTCAGCAGCACAGGCAGCAGCGCGCTGGGCGGCGCCCGGCCCCTCTCCAGGGACCCAAGCGAACAGGGCTCCAGAGCCAGCGCTTCGCGCCGGGTGCCCACCCTATACCCACGCTCTGCCCCGCGCCCACCCTCTCAGTTCCCATAGCGCGGCGGTCCCCACGTTGCCTCCTCCTCGGGTCCCAGAGGCCCACTGCGCGCCCACCCACCCGGTCTTCGGCGTCCCGCGCCACCTACCGTGCAGAGAGGCCGCAGCCCCTGGAGCTCTGGACGCTCGTGGGGCTCCGGGCCGCGCCCGCTGCTGCAGAGAGCGAAATCGTTTCCTTCCCGCGGCCCCGGCGCCAGCGCCTGGAGCTGGTTCCTGCAGCAAGCGCGCGGGCCGCTCGAGCGCGACTCGTGCACTGAGAAGAAAAACCAACCGATCGCTCTAAAGTGGGGGGGTGGAGGGACAGAGGGACGTGCCAGGGGCGGGGTTTGTACGCCCCGCCACGCCCCTTGTCGAGTCCCTTACACCACGCCCTCCCTCGGGTTACGCCCTTTACCCCCGCCCTCTCGTCTTCTGCCAGCCACGCCCATGCCGTGCCCCGCCCCTTCTCCCCGCCCGGCCCCTCTACTCTCCGGGCCGGGTCGTGCGTTTCCCAGCGCTGAGCGCTGCGAGGCGCCCGAGAGAGCAGGGCGCACAGGGTGCTGAGGCGGGGCGGGGCGGGGCGGGGCGGGGCGGGGCGGGGCGGGGCGGCGGGCGGGCGAGCTCTGCAGCCCCCGCCCCGCCCTCTTGCGGAGGCTCCCTGGGGTGGTCGAGGCTGCAGCCAGGCATCTCTGCCCTGGCGTCTGCAGCAACAGCTTCGATCCCTCTGGAGGAGTTTTTGGGAAAGGCTGGGCCTGAAGCCGGGATTGTAATAACGGAAAGCCTGCGGAGGGCTGCTGTAGTGCCAGGCCCTGCATTGGGGAGTTGAGGTTCATTAATGGGGGCGGGGGCACGTTTGGCAGGGTGAGGTTATAACAATAATCACAGGAGCAAAACCTTGCTTAATTTGTTTGAAACTCTGAGATTTAAAAAAAAATTTTTTTAGAGGCTGGGTTTCTCTGTGTAGCCCTGGCTGTCCTGGAAATCACTCTGTAGACCAGGCTGGCCTCAAACTCACAGAGATCTACCTGCCTCTGCCTCCCAAGTGCTGGGATTAAATGCGCGCGCCACCACCGCCCTAAACTCCGAGTTTTAAGGTTCTGTAATGCCTACGTGCAAAGGGGCAGTATATGAATCAATTCGTAATCCGACTGGACTGTTCTCACTCTTTCTGCACCCATCGGGCCAGGCAGGCATCGCAAGACTTTCAAACCCCCAGGGGCTGGTTACATGGGTATCCACAGTACCCCTAGCTTAGGACCGCATGAGCGACAGGCAGACCTTTATGAACCTCTAGTCTGGAAGAAATCTTCCTTTCCCTCACTGTGCACAAGAGAGTGGTCACAGGTGACTAGGGGGATTTCACATTCCTGTCTGGACGAAATCCCCTTAAGATTTCCCCACTCTTCACCTGTGGGTGGTAGGGAATGCCAGAGGAGGTGCTATAAACTGTGGCCACTCTCGTTATTCAGTAACGGTAAAGATGCAACCTTAAGGGCCAGAGGAATTATGTTGCAGATAAGTTTAGTTTTGTTTGAAAATCACAGATGCTTTCACCTGCTATGGACAAGGTGGGCCTGCGGGGGAAATGTGGCCGCTCTGGGGCCCTATAGGTTTAAGTCCACAGCTATTTAGGGGGGCAGCCTTGTCGGTGCCTCGGGGGTGTTTGCCCTTGGCTGATCATCATGGCTCTCTCCCATCAGCCCTTTCACAGTTTGACGACTTGTAGCATTCTGGAATGATCACAGCAGCCACCTACCTCCTCCATGGTGTGTGTGTGTGTGTGTGTGTGTGTGTGTGTGTGTGTGTGTGTGTGTGTGTGTGTGTGTGTGTGTGTGTGTGTGTGTGTGTGTGTGTGTGTGTGTGTGTGTGTGCAGGACCACGTTATTGAACACGGTGCTGGTTCAGCATCACATGTTATTGAACAGTGACACCTGCTGGCAGAATGTGAGATTGCAGTATAGCTCTATCAAACATTCAGAGAAAAGTTTCCGTTAAACTATGCCAGGTTTTGGGTAGTACCCAGGCTTGAAGAGTTCCTAAGACTCTGAGAAGGTGTTGATAGAGAAACAGTCATTCAGTGCAACTGGGATTCAGCTCAGTTGGTAGAGTGCTTAGCATCACATAAACCTGGCCTTGCTGGCATAATACCTGTAAACCCAGCACTTGGGAGGCAGAGGCAGGAAGATCTGAAGTTCAAGGTCAGAATCCTTTACATAATGAGTTCAAGGCCAGCTTGGGCTACATAAAATCCTAAAGAGATGAGGAATAGAGTGTAGGGTTTGAGGAGATGCTGAAGGAAGACCCCAGACTCAAATAGTATGTAAGAGCAAAGAGCGCTTATTAATATCCCAGCGTGCATGTGGGGTCCTTCACCAGTACAAAACGGCAAGAATCCTGAGGGGAACGTGCAGATTCTTTTTAAGCACAGCTAAGGGGAGTTCCGGGAACAGTTAGGTCATCTCAAATATGATTAACAAACAGAGTTATATTAGTATATTTTTAAATGGCTGAGGTTTAGTCTTATCATTTTTGGACATACTTGCACAAAATTGAGCAAGTTTGGATGTGACTCAGAAGGGGCTGCTGGATTTGTCCTTGAGACAATGTGAGGCTGGCTCAGGCTTTGTCCCTGAATACAAGGGCATCGTGGATAAATGGCTCTTTGTGGGAGAGACACCTGTTCTGCCCTTCTCTGAGAACTGAAACCTAAATTCAGTTGTGAGAATAGGAATTTAACCCCTTCTGGGGGAATCCTGGGACAACAGTTATTGCAATGTTTGTTTTTTACAGAACCAGAAATGAGTTCCCTCTTGAGGAAAAGGCCTCGGGTCCAAACAGAAAGCAGTGGTTACTACTCTAAGCTTGGTGCCACTATTGCGCCAGCAGGCACACCTTACCTGGCAGGCCAGTATTGTAACTTCAGGATCCATCACACTGGGTAGGACCAGTGCTTTTTCACCTCAGCCCTGTACAGAACCTTCTTATGCTGTTCTGCACACTGGTGAGTGGTAAACAAAACAGAACAAGCCCCTGGCTTTAGAGAGTTTCCATGTAAACGGGAAAGGCTGTAATGGGATCATTCAGGGCTGCGGAGCTGGATCATTTGGTCAAATGAAGACCTGGTAAGAAACTGGCCATAGTAGCACACCTGTACCCCAGATCTGGAGATGCAAAGACGGGAGGATCCCGAGGCTCCTGCCAGCCAGGCTCGTTGATCAGCGAGCTCTGGGTTCAGTGAGAGACCCTGTCTCAAAATATAAGATAGAGATTTAAAATAACACACAATGTTGACTTCTGGCCTCTACACACAAGTTACACACATCTGAACACACACCACACACACATGTGTGGGCAGGCACACACACACACAGGTGTACAAATACACAGAGCAAGTAGCATCATTCAGACAGTAGGAGAGAGAATGAAGACTCACTTCATGGGACTGGAGAGATGGTTGAGTGGTTAAGACCAGGTTTGGCCTGCAGCACTCAGGTGGTGGCTCATGGCTATCCATAATTCTAGGTTCAGGGATAATGCCTTATTCTGACCTCTGAAGGCACCAGGATTGACCGTTGTGTCCAGACATACAGGCAACACACACACGAATCTTTTTTATTTTTATTTTATTTTATTGGTTTTTTTTTTTTGAGACAGGGTTTCTTGGTAGTTTTGGAGCCTGACCTAGAACTAGCTCTTGTAGACCATGCTAGCCTCCAACTCACAGAGATCCACCTGCCTCTGCCTCCCGAGTGCTGGGATTAAAGGCGTGCGCCACCACTGCCCAGCTGTATCGTTTTTCATTAAGTTATTTTAAAAAAAGACTCATTTTAGGTGTATTTGTTCAATGGTCTGTTTTTCTTTTTCTTAGAAGCTTGGGGCAAGAACACCTCTATTCAGGACTCTGGCTCAGAATTTTAAGACTCTATATCAGTGCTTCTTATCCTATGGGTCACAACCCCTGTGGGGGTTGAATGACCCTTTCACAGTGACATCTTAAGACAACTGGAAACACAGATATTTACATTACAATTTGTAACATTAGCAAAATTACAGTTAGTAAGTAGCAACAAAAATAATGTTATGGTTGGGGTTCACCGCAGCATGAAGAACTGTACTGAACACAGCATTAGGAAGGTTGAGAACCATTGCTCCATATAAAGAATCTAGAAAAGCCACTCTGTGGTCCCCAGACAATAAGACACCTCTGGCAGCTCTCGATCTCTCTCCAGTCCCCACCACAGAGTTTGCTGTGTTTGGTAGGTATCTTGATCATGAGCCCAGACCCCCAGATCTGGACTTTTTTTCATCCTCACACCTAACAAGAATCAGTTTCCTCATTCACTCAGCACTGGCACTTATTGGGCATGAGCCATAGGTCCTGCTGCATGCTGGGAGCTTGTTGGATGGAGCAAGAGGAAAAGGATGGAAGATGAAACTGAGTCAGCTTCGGTTCTACCTCACACCAAGAGCTCGAAGCATTGGTCCCATCACCCTCTGCACACAGCCTAGAACATTCTAGAATGTTCCTTGAAGATGGCCTGAATCTTCCCAGAGAAGATCGGCATGGAAGAAGAGTAATTAAAATGTCAAGATCCATCAAATCTCTTTCTAGCTACACTTGTTATATGCTTACCACCTCCAGGAATTACGTGTGTTATCTGCATCCTCCCACAGGGCCCTCCCAAGAAGTACATGCTGTGATTTTCTCTGTTTTGTCATGAAGCTAAAGAAACCCAAACTGTCAATATTCATGGGGTTGGAAGTGGCAAGGAAGGAATATTTCTAGAGCCTGAGTCAGCCTTGCTTTTGGCCCTGACAGGAAACTAGTATGCATGCCCTCCTCACCCCTCAGCTGTCTGGTGCTGGCTCTTCATTCTCCTTCCTTTGGGAACTCAGTCCTTCAATCACTCAGCAACAGAAATGGTCTCTGCAATGCCAACTTCCACAGTCCCACTCTGTTAATTAACATGGAGCCAAAGGCAGTCAGGATGGCTCAGCAGGTGAAGTGCTTGGTGCCAAGCTTGAGACCTGGGTTTGATCCCCAGAACTCACATGGTGGAAGGAGAGAACAGATTCCCTCAGGTTGTCCTCCATATTCATTGCACAGAATGCATGAATGTGTGGGCATGCACACACACACACACACACACATACACACACACACATACACACACACCTCACAATCAATCAATATTTTTAAAACAGACTTCTTCCAGAGGTCCTGATTTCAATCCCCAGCAACCACACGGTGACTCACAGTCATCTGTACTAAGATCTGGTGTCCTCTTCTGGCCTCTTCTGCCTACACACAGGCAGAAAGCTGTATATATAATTAATAAATAAATCCTTTAAAAAAATCAATCAATATTTTTAAAACAGAGTCCCACAATCTGACCATGTCGACAAGGCCCTCGATGGCTGGCCTTCTGTCCCTCTGCACCTGGCACCCTCTCGCCATCTCTCCAGCCCCACCACTCTTCCCTTCATGTCTTCATCCTCCTGCTTCCTCCCACCACGACAGCCACGGGCCTCTCTCCAGGAGCATCCCCTCCTCTCCTTCTCTGCTCTGGCTCCCAGCTCCCATCTGCCCTTCTTGGCTTGATCACACCCGATTCCACGCTCTCCCACCCGGCCCTCCCTCACAACACCTGTCAGAGAAGCAATCTCTGATGAACCCCAATCTCATCGGACTCTTACATGAGGGGCTATGTTGCCCTCCCACAAATGCCCAAGGCTCATCTGGGTCCAAGTGTGACACATGATATCTCTGTCATTGCCATGAAACAAACCACCCCCAAATCCAGCTGCTAAAGCAATAAGAGCAATCGTCATTCTGTCACGTGTACTGACTGGCTGGGGATGAGCTGGTTCTCCTGGCCTTGGGCTCCAGGGTTATCTGAGCCTGACTCACAGATGAGCAACCCTGGACCTGAGTTGAAAGGGCAGCGGAACCCTGTGGAAGTCCTGATGGCAGAAAACCTGGAAGGAAAAACTGGAGCTTGTATACCTTTTAAGTCTCTGATCTGCTCCCTTCCAGGACAAGAGGAAGTCACAGGGTGGAGGACGAAGATGCCTCAGCGGGTGGGACTGAGGGAACAGTGACTCTTTCCTTAACAATCTCAGTCCCACTGTCCTCAAAGAGTATTGGATGAATTAATGAAGACGTTCAACTGAATAAGCTTAGTCTACAAAGGGACAGCCAGGCGAGGAAGGAAGGGAGCAGCCTGATGTCATCAGTGTGACATGCTCCATGCCCAGTACTCCCGAGGCAGCTTCTGGGCTGTGGCATGTTTAAAGCCTTGGTTGAAGTTCCCAGGTTCTTCCCAGTTAGAATAAATGAATTTTTAAAGAAAAACCTTGTTTAAAGGGCCAGCCACTGCAACCTGGCAATCCCAGACAGTGGGAATCAGAGGCAGGAGGATCAGCAGTTCAAGACTGCCTCAAACAAAACAAAAGGAAACCTCATTTGGTTAACCCTCACAGGAGTCTTCCGGTGTGGATGCAGAAATGGGAGGCGCAGACGAAATCAATGGTTTGTTCAGGACAGCATAGCCCCTAGTCAAGTTACTGACAAACTTATAGTGTAGCTTCGAACCCAGCACCTAGCTTCAAATTCAGCACAGGTACTGAAAACTTTTCTTATGCCTATGAGTAAAATACCTCACAGAAGCAATGCTTGGGGGGAAAGGTTGGTTTGGGCTCCCAGTCTCGGTGGCTCTCCCAGTGGGGAAGGCAGGACTGTAGGATCGGTTGGTTCCCAGCTGGCAAGAGCTTATATGGGGGCTGTCTTGGTGGGACAAGAGGCAGAGAGCTCAGGCTAGAAGCGGAAGCAGATACCAGCTTCAAGGCTCCTACCCAATAACCCATTTCTGCCAGGCAGGCCACTGCCCCATCGATACCACAACCTCCAAAGAGAGAGAGAGAGAGAGAGAGAGAGAGAGAGAGAGAGAGAGAGAGAGAGAGAAAAGGCTCCATGAGGGACTTCACATCCCAGCTGTTGGCAGCACCTCATCCTGGTCTCTACCTGAGATCGTGTGTTTAGGTAAAGTCAAAAACAAAAATGTGGGGCTGGAGAGACAGCTCAGCAGTTAAGAGCATGCGCGGACTGTTCCTCAGCTCCCAGCACCCGGCATCAAGTGCTCACCATCACCTGTCATTCCAGTTCCAGGGGATCTGATGCCTCCTGTGGCCTCCTCAAAAACTTTACTCAGGCTTGCACACACAAAATAAATAAAATTAGAAAAACCTTATGAAGGAGCAATCAAGGAAGACTATTGAAAAATATGAGAGTAAATAACAGAACAACAACAAAAAAATTCTAGTAGCCACCCTTGGGTGTAGCAACTGGGTTTGGGGGTGGGCAGGGAACCACTGAGGAGGGGTGTTGTTTTGCTTGTATCTTTTTCATATTTAAAAAGGTATTTGTACCAGGCGGTGGTGACGCACGCCTTTAATCCCAGCACTCGGGAGGCAGAGGCAGGTGGATCTCTGTGAGTTCGAGGCCAGCCTGGTCTACAAGAGCTAGTTCCAGGACAGGAACCAAAAGCTACGGAGAAACCCTGTCTTGAAAATCCAAATAAATAAATAAATATAAATAAATAAATAAATAAGTATTTGTGACTAGGAACATAGCCCAGTGTTAGGTCGTGTTCCTAGTGGCCCCGTGTCTGATACCTGGGATTGTAGAATCAAATAAACGAATAAACAACTTGCATGCATTTTAAATAGTTCATGTCTATAATAAAACACCACAGGGATTTCCTCCCCAGAGTTCTGGAGGCTGGAAGGACTGGGAGGAAGTCCAAATTGCCCTGTCTGGGGAAGGCCCGTGTCTCATTTTGTTTTCTACAGCTGTGATCAACACCTTGAACAAAAGCAGTGTCGGGAGGAAAGGGTTTAACTTGCCTACAGGTTAGAATCATCACTGAGGGAAGTCAGGGCAGGAACCTGGAGGCAGGAACTGAGGTAGAGGCTGTGAAGGAACGCTGCTTACTGGTTTGCTCTCTGTGATTCTTCCGGTTTGCTGTCTTAATCAGCCCAAAACCACCTGTCTAGGGGTGGCATTGCCCACAGTGGGCTGGACCCTCCCACATCTGTCCCACAGACTAGTCTTCAGGCTAATCTTATAGAGTTGTTTTCTCAGCTGTGGGTCCCTCTTCTCAGACGACCCCAGCTCATGACACGGTGGCAAACACTTAACAAACACAGCATGTTTGCCAGACAGTTGTAACCTCCTATGTGACCTGCCTGCACGGTGGAAGAGTGTGCGAAGTCTCTCGGGCCTCTCTTATAGGGACACTAATTTCATTCATGAGGGTACCACCCATCTCTGAGGACACAAACATTCAGATAGCAACAGCCCGCGTTGTCCTGCTTACAGCACAAATCAAGAAAAGTCAACTCCAACCGTCCCCTTCCCCAGAGGTGGCCTTCTCATGGTCACCTGGACATACCCCAGGGAGCAGCAGGCCTTCTGTGTGCTCTGCTGGAGGGGCCACAAGCCATATCCTGGCCTCCTGCTCTTCCTCCTAACCACTGACCATGGAGCTGGCTCCAGTCAGGGGATAGAGGCACTGTTGGGGCTCAGAATTGAGGGTTCCCAGCTATCATGGCCCCTGGTTGGCTCTTCCTCCAAAAAAAAAATCCCTTGGTCTCTCCTGCCAGGCAGAGCTCAGAACCCAGGGCACGGCTTCCTGGCTCTTCCTGGCACCGCAAGAAGCAGACAGCCCTGGACAAGGCTCCCATAAGCACATCGGCTGCTCTGTCCCCTTTCCATTGTCACAGCCCCCCCCCCCCAGTCCTGAGCCCTTGCCTCTCACCTGTGCTATGGGATGCCCTGGGTTTTGAAATAGGGCTGCTCTGGTACATGATGCTCTGGGATGCCGGGGAAATCAAACACCAGTCTACCCTGTACTATCCAACCAGTTCTTAGGAGTGGACCAGCCACAGAACCACGACTCACCCCACCCGACCCTGCTCCATCTCTGAGCCATGGCAGCATAGTGTGGGGACCGCTGAATCTGGCTGAGGTCCCGGGCGCCCACCCAGAATGGAGAAGGCGGAGGCTGGCAGGGATCAAGCTGAAGGGCCTTTCTATTTAAGGGGAAAACACAAGGCAATATTTTTAGGTGCCCGCTAAGCTGTCTGCTGTGTGGCTTAGTGGTGGAGGCCCCGTCTGCAGCGAGGACTGCAGCGGAGAAGAGGTGAGCTGGCGCCTCCTGTCTCTGAGTGGCTCGGGAGAGATTCTGACATCTGGTTTTAAGTGTGGGGTCTGTTTTTTTCCTGTTCAACTGGTAGGTTTGCCTGGAGCCCTAGAAAAAAAAATCTTTCAGGAAATTGGTGGCAATCTGAACCCAGATCCTCTGGCCTCTGGGTCCCTGACACTAGACCACCCAGGATCTGGAACGTTCCATGAGTGGGCTGAACCTTTTCCGGTGGCTGCATCCGGAAGCCACTCTGCAGCTGTTGGGGGGTGGAGGGTGGGGGCTACACTGGTTCTAGGATGTCAGCCTGCCCTCCTCAGGTCTGGGCTTCACAGGGTTCCTGCTCACTGAGGGGCCAATGGCACAAAGAGACACCAAGCCGTTCAGTGGTTAGGCAGGGCCACACCGGCTCGGGAAGGCATGAGAGCTACAGCTAAGGCTGGAAGAGAAGCTGCGCCTCCCGTAGGAAATCCGGTGCCACTGTCGCCTGACCGGGTCAAATGAACCTGCTTCCACAAGCCAGCTCTCTGCGTCAGGGCGCTCTCTGAAGGCACTGGCTCTCAGAGCGAGCCTGAGATGTGGTGGTGCATGCCCCTAACCCCAGCACTTAGAAAGAGGAGGCAGGAGAATCAGGACTTCAACACCAGCTTCCTAGCGGGTTTGAAGACTCTATGAGATCCTGTCTCAAAAACAAAAACTATCCCAGTTCACGGAGGAGGAAAAAGAACCTCAGAGTGGTCACGTGACCCCGTGACATTCACTGCTAAGGAGTGGAGCTGGGATCTGAACTCTGACCTTTCACGTTTAGAATCTCACCAGGTGTTATCGCCTCAACAGGTTGCGAACAGGGGTCCCACATCCTTGTTCCTGGCTTCCGATGGAGAGCGTAGAAAGTGTGTCACGGACGAAGCTGATCCTCCCTTGTGGACCTGGGAAGAGGAAATCACTGTTGGCAGGAGCTGGAGAAGGGGTGTGTGGGCGGGGTGCCAGCAGCCCAGCATGAGCCAGACCGCTACTGAGCAAGCCCATGGGAAGGAAATGTTCGTGGGCAGGGCAGCATGGTGGTCTGGCCCAAAGGCCTGACTCACTTTCTGAGTGCCCAACGGCACACCAGGGAGGTTATGTGACAAGAAACAGCAGGCCTTTGCCCCTAACTGGGGAGATTTGTCACAATGTGGCAAAGAAACGGAGGGCTTGGCCCGCTTCCTCAAAGCCAGGGACCCAGCATCTGCCATTGCGCCTGAACCGAAGAGTTCCAGGGGGAGGAATCCATGAATGAGTGAATAAAAGGTGTGTTGATGGGCAGATCACCCACCCCTGGATCCCGGAGCATTCGTACAGCAGCTAGCTGCATGGGCTGGACCCCTGGTATAAGCGAGCCGTGCCCCAAACATCGCCAAACACGTTTGTATCTTCCTACAATGTCGCAATAAATTCAACCAGTTCTCTTGAGTCATGCTCCTTCAGCCCCAAGGAGAAGATGCTCATGAACCCAGCTAGAGGGGTGCTGGTGGCCCACAGAGCTGCTGGGGGTCCACCTCAGAGTGGAGTTGAGCTGCAGAGGATCGGACTGTGGGCATGAGACACAGAAACAAGACGGGATAGAGGGCGGCAATGTGGTGACCCAGCAGACAGACTCAAGCAGGGGGACTGAGCTGAGCTGGAGCCCTGGGGACAGTAGGAAGTTCTCTGCCTCTCAGTCTCTTGACACGCATCAAGGGTGAGATCACAGGTCAGGGGGACCGTCTATCTCAGTGTCAAATGTCCAGGGAGGCTACATCATCCCTTCACACATGTGGCGTGTTTGGCAAGTTCTCAGGCTGGTTTTTCTGATACGGTTTTTGCATTTTACTTTTCATTATTTGCATGTGCGGAGGTCAGAGGACAGCTTTGTGGGGTCAGTTCTCTCCTCCCACCTTTCCACGAGTTCCAGAGAGAGAACACAACGCTGTCAGGTTTGACCGACGGCGATGGTGAGCCTTCTTGCCAGGCCTATTTGAATTTCATTTGCCGCTCTAGCACTGTTTTAGGGCAAAGTCATTTCTAACTACTCTGGATACGGTTTTTGTCTGGGAGACGGTCCCCCATCCCTTGTACATTCATGTCTCCAAGCCTATGGGTGAGACCCGGTCAGAGAGGACTGAACAGCCTTCAAGGCTGTATGGGTCTGTCCTCTCTCAGCCTCCGTAGCCCAAGCTGCCCACCTGGAACCACCCTGTCTAGCAGTTCGGGACCTCAGGGGTCTTCAGAACACAACCTTTCTTTCCCCTCTTCCTTCTGTGGCCAGCGCTCTGCTTTGGGATCCCCATATCATTGGACTTTTTTTTTTATTTTCGAGACAGGGTTTCTCCGTAGCTTTTTGGTTCCTGTCCTGGAACTAGCTCTTGTAGACCAGGCTGGCCTCGAACTCACAGAGATCCGCCTGCCTCTGCCTCCCGAGTGCTGGGATTAAAGGCGTGCGCCACCACCGCCCGGCTATCATTGGACTTCTAAGACAGAAACTAGAATCCTGTTTTTCCGTGTCTAGAGATACAGCTCAGTTGGCAGAATGCTTGCCCAACAGGCTTGAAGCCTTGGGTTTAATCCACAACGCTGCATAAACAAGAGTGGTTGCCTGTGTCTATGATGTGTACTCTGAAAATGGTGAGTTCAAGGCCAGCCTGAGCTGTGTGAGACCCTGTCTGAAAAGCAAACAATAAAAACAAATCTGTTTTTCTCTATGCACACAGCCCTGGGGTTAACCCCTAACCCTGCAAAAATAAAATAAATAAATACATAAACTCAATGTAATATGGATATGAAGAACCCTAAGTCCCGAACATTCTCCTGTGTCTTGGTGGTGTTGCTCTGGGCTGGGGATCTGTTCTGTTCTGTGTCTGTCTGCTCTATTGTCCAGGGGTTCTTTCCTTAGGAGTGAAAAAATCCAGTTCAAAGCAGTTTAAGCTGGGAAAGAAGCCGGACGGATTGGTTTACAGGCAAGGGAAGGCGTGGGCAGAGCCTTGGGCACCAAAGGCTGGCTGGAGACCTCAGGCCCCCTGTCTGCTGGGCTTCCTTCTCTGGGCCCAGCAATCAATGGGGAAGAAAAGAGACTGCCTGCCTGCTCTTCAGGCTTGAAACATGGGACCAGCCCTTAGTCAAAAAGAGAAATGCGCTTTCCCTCCCAACTCCGGGTAGAAAATGCCAGGGGACAGTGCTCAGTCCTGGCCCCAGCCTTTGGCACAGGCCTCATAGGAATGCCCTGGTGGGTGGGAGTCTGGTGGGCGGGAGTGCCGGGGCCTCTTATTCTCCTTTCTGAAATAAAGGAAAGGACCTGCAGGGAGCAGACTTGCACGGGACGGATGCCCACCGATGGCTCAAACCTTGTTTAGGGCCAAGGACTGTTTGTGGGATCAGCTTCCCTCAGATCCAGTTGAGACAGGATGGAGGGAAAGTTACTGGGCAGGGCAGGGCAGGGCAGGACACCCATGGAGGCTAAGCAGCCTGCTGCTACCCCCTCTCCCTGGGTATCTGTGGTCAGGGGAGAAGATCCAAATATAACTGGCCTAGGGCTTCCACCCTATTGAGAAGGGCTCAGAGTTGAAATCAGGGGAGAGAAAGGGGGCTGGGAAGTCAAAGCCATGGCCACTATACTCCCTGACACAAGGCTTCTCTTCCTGTCCCTAGTGCTATCCTTTCTCTTCCTTCATCTTCACTCAAGGCAGATCAATAAGTCAAAGGGATGAATGAGGCAATCTCAGCGCCTGGCACTCAGGACACTATAGGGCATGGACTCAGATTTGGGGAGAGCCAGAGGGTGTGTTCTTCTGTTCTCTTATATACTCACTAAAACTGTAATTTTAAAAAATGGCACAAGAGAGA
The DNA here is from genome assembly GCF_037038515.1 of Microtus pennsylvanicus. Classification (NCBI taxonomy): domain Eukaryota; kingdom Metazoa; phylum Chordata; class Mammalia; order Rodentia; family Cricetidae; genus Microtus; species Microtus pennsylvanicus. Next base: position 77,596,100 of record NC_134591.1, read on the forward strand.
AACATGTATACCATATGATGGAACTCACATGGAGGGGGTTTTATTGGAGGAAAGGGAATGGGAAAAAAGGCTGGGAGGTAAGGGGAGGGGAGGTGAAGGAAGGGAGGGGAGGGGAGGGGGGAGATCAGCCTCTGGTGACAGGAACAGAAGAAGTGGAGGAGAAGGAGGAGGAAGAGGAGGGAGGGAGGGAGAGGGGGAGAGAGAGGGGGGGCAAGGCCTACCTTTTAAAAGGGAACATAATAAACGTGCAGAGGGGATGTGCTTAGTGACTGCAGCTGAGGACATATCCTGTCAGGACCCCAAGGGCAGGCCAGTGCAGATGCCTGAACACTAACACTAACTCCTGGGGCAGGGGCAGAAGACCCAGGTACCCTGAGGGAGCTGACTGGTACCTGGGGACACATCCTTATAGGAAGCCACTGAGTGACATTTGGGGTGAGAAGAGAAGAGAGATAGGACACCTGGAGACTGCAGATGGGCAAGGGGGGAGGGGGAGCTGAGGGAAGAGCAAGAGATGATTGAGGGGAAAGCCCGTTTGTCTGTCCCTGGAACATTCTTTCTTGGACACTCCCCACAGTGGGGCTGTGTGAAGGGGCACCGTCTGCCTCTGTCCAGGAGCTCCTACGTCTCACACCTGCACTGACCAGCTTGCTCTGTCACTTACACCTAAGACACCCATAGCCTGCCCCCCCCCGGGCATCTTAGGGTTTTGTGAAGCTCCTCTACCGCAGCACATGAAGACACAACAGCTATAAGAAGTCAAAAGTGGGTCAGAGCAGAGTGGCTGTGGCAGCCGTGGAATTTTTGAGGTACCAGAAGGCATTTAAGCATTCGGCCTTAGAGACTAAGGAAAACATCAGACGGGGCTGGATGACTTGGTGGGTATTTGCCTAATGGTTTGAGTTCAATTCTTGGGACTCATATGGTGGAAGGAGAGAACCAGGTTTCCATGAGTTGTCTTCACACTTTGTGTTCCTTTACACACACACACACACACACACACACACACAAACACACACTGAAAACTTCAACATATTGGAAAGGAAACCAAAGCCTTTAATTCCAGCACTCTGGAGGCAGAAGTAGACAGATCTCTAGGACTTCATAAAGAGATCCTATCTCAAAACAAAACAAAAAAGGAAAAGTGAGAAAAGAAACCAACGAAGTAGAAACTGGATAATGGAAACACTACCTACGGTTCTGGATTGGCAGTGTTAATGTAATGAAAATGGCTCTACTCCCAAAATTAACCTAGATCGTTATAGCGGGTACAGAAGTCCCGTGCTCACAGTTAAGCACCAGGCGAACCGGGAATGTTACTTGTGGCAGGGTTGTTCCTTCCAAGTAATGGATGCATACTCTGTTATCCACCCAGAAGGCTGGGAGTGGATGTGGTTTAAATAGCTTGGTGACCTTTGCTCTCTCTGTGTGGCCAAGACCACACTGAAACCTCCCAGATCCTTATGGTGAGCTTGGTTTTTCTCCCCCAGTCAATCTATAGAACCTATCTTTATGGCCGGTGTCCCACGTACTTCACAAACAGTTTCGATGTAGTCATGTCTGGTCTTTATTTAGCCTACTTTGTTCGTCAGAGATTTATGTGTACACGTGAGACTAAGTTAATTAGCACCAGAAAAGTTTTCACCAAATTGTGCTGTGCTTAAATACGCCTAAAATAAACCACTAGGGGTCAGATTTCTGAAGTCTGAACCCAAATTGGTTATTTGGTCATGTTGAACCAAACTGCTTTCTTGCCCATCCCACAGACTATCACTCTGCTAGCCATGGAGGCTGCAGAGACCGCAGCAGACATTCAATGCAGTACTCATTACAATTCTGACAACGTTTCTTTTTCCGAGACATAGTTTCTCTGTGTAACCCTGGCTGTGCGGGAACTCGCTCTGTGCTCTGTAGACCGGGCTGGCCTCGAACTCAGAGATCCACCTGCCTCTGCCTCCCAAGTGCTGGGATTAAAGAGGTGTGCCTCCATGCCTGGCTCTGACAACATTCTCCACACATCTAGAAAAAAAAAAGCCTAAGAATTCATGTAGAACCACAAAAAAATCACAAAGAGCCAAAGCAATCCTTAGCGGCAGGAACATAGCTGGTTATATCACAATACTTGATCTCAAATTATACTACAGAGCTACAGTGACAAACACAATTTGATTTGGCATGAAACAGGCATTTAGACCAATAGAATAGAACAGAAGATGTTAAAATCAAGCCACAAAGCTATGGGAACCTAATTTTGGATAAAGGAGGTCAAACGTGGGGTGGTGGGGAAGGAGACGCGCTAATCAAGAGGAAATGCCGGTAAAGCTGGGTTTCCACCCACAGAAAAATGAAATCATATTCATGTCTTTTACTCTGTGTAAAGATGAACGTGAGGTGATTAAAGACCTTAATTTAAAACTTGAAATGCTAGACATTCTGGAAGAAAACATAAGGACTATTCCTCAAGGCACTGGGGTAGGCAAGAACTGCCTGAATAGAACAGGAACAGCCAGGAACCAGCCTTAAGCATCAACACACAGGACAATGTGAAAACAAGTTCCTGCACAGCAAAGGCAATGGCCAGCCGAGCAGTCACACAGCCCACTGCATGGAAAAAACCCTCGGTCAGCTGGACCTCGGGTGAGGCTCCTATCCAGAGTTTATCAAGGACTGCAGAGAGGAAACATCAAGGAAATAAAACAGCGGAACAACAGATGAGCTAATGAATGAGCAGATTGTAAACAGAAGAAACACACACAGAAACAAGAACTACTTTAAAGGGCTCACCATCCCCAGTCACTGGAGAAATGCAAATTAAAATTACTCCAAGACCACCTCATCCCACTCAACATGGCTGTCGCCAAGAAAGCCCACAACATTGTCTTAGTTAGGATTGCTACTTCTGTGTGATGCAACACCATCACCAAAAGCAGACTGGGGACGAGAAAGGGTTCATTTGGCACACACTTCCATATCACAGTTTATCATTGGAGGAAGTCAGGACAGGAACTCAAGCAGGGCAGGAACCTGAAGGCAGGAGCTGATGCAGAGGCCACAGAGGGGTGCTGCTTACTGGCTTGCTCCTGGTGACTGCTCGACCACTGTCTTATAGAACCCAGGACCACCATTCTAAGGTGGATCCCACTCACCTGGGCTGGGCCTTCCCAGGGCAATCTCTAATGGAGAAAATGCCCTCCAGGCTTGCCTACAACCCAATCTCATGGAGGTATTTTCTCAATAGATGCTCATTCCTCTCTGATGACTCTGGTTTGTTGACTTAAAACTGGCCAGTACACACTCCCACTGTTGGCTTCTGGGGAACGGAGAGCCAGTTTTCTTTAAGGGTGTGGCCACTAGTAGGTTGACCATGGCCTAGTGGATGACCCCACCCATGAGTATTTAGGAGCACAAATTGGACTCAGTGAGTTATTTAAAAAAAAAAAAGGATACAAGGGCTGGAGAGATGGCTCAGCAGTGAAAAACACTGGCTGCTCTTCCAGAGGACGGGTTCAACTCTCAGTACCCACACAGTCGCTCATAATGGTTTGTAATGCCAGACCCAGAAGATGAGATGCCCTCTTCTGGCATTCTTGGGTATTACACACATGGGTACACAGAAATACAGGCAGGCAACTACTACAAACAAATTTAAAAATAATTTTTCAAAAGATACAAAGTTGGGAGAGGTGGAGAGGTAGATGTGGAATCAGGGGGAAGTTAGGGGTGGATTCCATCAAAATACATGTGTGGAGTTCACAAAGAATTAATAAAAATATCATTTATAAAAGAAGTCTGACAACAAATGCTGGGAAGGGTGGGAGGAAAGGGAACCTTTATTCACTGCTGGGGTGCAAATCAATGCAGCCAGTGTGGAAATCAGCTTGGAGGTGCCTGAAGAAGGACGCCTAAAAGAAATCCCACACTAGCTCAGAATTGGGTATAATAGAGGGTTATAGCAGATCACAATCCTCTGCTAGAATGGGGAACAGCAACTGAATCCTGCAGCCGGAAGAGAGGCCGGACGAGCACTTTACATTGGCATAAATAGTATAAGAGACCACACCCAAGTGGGCAGGTAACTTAAAGGCTACTGGTGATAGGAATTCCTACAACACCTCCCCCTTTTGTTTAAATAAGAAGGTTCTAAGCCTAATACAAAGTTATATACAATAAGAACAAATATCAGGTATAAAAACGAGAATTACAACCAGCATAAACAATAGCAAGCAAGAAACATATGATAAGTGTTTCAATAATTATCCTAATGAGTTTAAGTCTTGTATATAAATAACTCGGCCAAGTCATGAGAGAAAAGTAACTACAACTGTCTAGTCTTCAACCCCAATGAAGACCCTAGAAGGGAAATGATATTACTTTAATAAGCAGAAAGTGCAATCAAGCAACTTCCAAAATGTGCAACAAATGACAGAGACAACTGGATACCTGGGCAATCACCCAACGTCACATTTGCAACATTGGAGCAGCCAACTTTGGCTAAGGCCTAGAGCAACTGACAGACCATTTTCAGAGGCAGGAAAATTTTCAAAACCATCTTACCCTGTCTGCTGCCTCCCACTACAGGTTCCTCCAAAACTGCAGAACTGACCTATGGCCCACCCATCACACTCTGGGCATTGGACAACAATCTCCACGCTCCATCGCAAAAATGTTTGCGCGTTCGTGTTTATTGCTGAACTAGTCACAGAGCAAGGACATGGAACCAGAACAGATGTCCATCAACAGATGGATGGATGATGCAAATGGGGTGTATTTATATACAGAACGCTACTCAAGCAGTTTACAAATGAAATTGTGAGCTGTGTTCAGGAAAATGGGTAGAGCTGGAAAGTATAACACTACACAAGGTGATCCAACCCCAAAACATGTTCGCTGTCACATTCCAATCACAGCGGGCAATGCATTCATGCGCATGTGTAAAAGGAGTCGCTCCATAAGGCCTACAGTTTAAAAAGGGGGATCAAGAGACTATTAGGTGATAAGAAAGGGTGGAATGTAGGCCAAAGGTCACAGGAGGCATGAGAGAGGAACATTTTTTTCTTAGTTTCAGTTCTGTCATAGTGGTTTTGCATGGTGGATATGCAAAGTCAATTGTGTTCTGGGTAGCATTTTTTTGCATTCCAAAAGAATATATTTTTTAAAAAGTTGTTTATGGCCAGGCAGTGGTGGCGCACGCCTTTAATCCCAGCACTCGGGAGGCAGAGGCAGGTGGATCTCTGAGTTCGAGGCCAGCCTGGTCCACAAGAGCAGTTCCAAGACAGTCAGGGATGTACAGAAAAGCACTGTCTCAGAAAAAAAATCATTTCTGTATATGAATGTGTGTATGTGTTGTGTGTGTCTGTGTGTGCACACCTGCATGTGTGTGTGCATATGTGTCCGTGAGCATGGAGGTGCCCCAGGGAACCACAACATCGTCTCTCTCTTCCCAGGGAACTCTAGCCTGCGTCTGGTTAGCAAGCACTAACCAGCAATATCTTTGCCCCATGTCCCCTCCCCTGTCACATGAGCCCGGCTCACACCCTCTTCACTCCATGCCCCAAAGGAAGAAACTTGAAATTTGGCATATAAACAAGTTTATTGTTAAAAAACAAAACAATGTGACATTTGATACAGAGAAAGACATAAAGGGTCTCAGCTGTTTAAAAAGGCGTTTGTTCTGATGTCTCCTGTTCTCTGGGGCAGGTGCCAGTCTCCATAAGATGGAGGCAGTTTCCCCCGGGGGTGGGGGAACCCCACATTCTTGCTCCTGGACATTCCCTCTGCCATTTCTACCTGACAAAGACTGAGACCCCCAAGTTCCTCTCTATAGGACAGAGAGTGAGGATATACCCGAGTCACAAGCCCTGGCCCGGGCCCTCAGCGTGAGCTGTGTGTGGAGTCTGTCTGCAGACTCGGGCACTGGGGGCTGGGTTGCCAGCTGGTGGCCTTTGAGGAACTGTGTCCTGAAGGCTCTCACATCATGATGCATTAATCTCTTGGTGACTTTATAATAAGAGAGCATTCTCCGAGGTGGGAGGAGGAGGTCAGTCTTCACTGGAGAAAGCAGGTTCCCCAGAGTGTGCTTTTGAAGGCCGTGTTTTGTCTCTTGCCCCTTCCCTGCCTATTTAATCCCACTTCTGGGTCACCATGCTCCTGCCCTGACGTTCTGTCTCAGTTCTGGCCCACAAACAACACCGTCAAGTGACCTTGGGCTAAAATGATCTATGAGCCAAAATAAACCCTTACTCCATTGGGGCTTATCACAGTGACTCAGAAGTCTAACTGTCCCTGGGGACTCAGGCTCCTCACTCAGGCAAGGGTGGGCAGCAGAAGCCGTGGTGATTACTGGAGTCCCCTTACCCGGCTCTCCCAAGTGGACGGTGCCGGACTCCCAGGACAGGGGAACAGCTTGGGGGTTCTCACTCCTGCCTAACCCAGCCCTTACCTTCTGCACTCACAAGGCAACAGGATCTCACCTATCCCAGGCTGGTTTGACCTTGTCATGTAGCCAAGGATAGCCTTGAGTTCTTGGTCCTCCTGCCTCCACCTTCTAAGTGTTAGGATTACAGATGTGTTCCACCATTCCCAGCTTATGTGGCACTGGGCATGGAACCCGGGGCTTTTGCACGGTGGGCAAGTGCTCTAGCAGTTGAGCTACAGTCCCATAATGCACCATAATCAGCCTGTGGAGGCCTCTGTGATGCTCAGCCAAAGACCACACATACACACACACACACGCACGCACACACGCACACACACACACACGCACACACACACGCACGCACACACACGCACACACACGCACACACACACACACACACACACGCACACGGTGTCTATGTACACCTGCACTCTCAATGGCAACTCCCAGCTGTTCATATGGACTCAATGGTGTTTAACAAATATAGATCTTTGGCACTCAGCAGAAAGGGACAAAAAGATATATAGACTTCCCTTAAAACCCCAGGCAATGAAACAACACAGGGCTTGAACAAGCTCACCCTTAGAGGTCAAAGAACGAATAGAGTGTCATTAATTTGGGGTCCTGTCCATGGTCACACACAGACATGGCCATTGCCTGGGATGCAAATAAATATACCCACAATGTTGGTTGGCTGGAGGGACAGAACATCTGAGCCATCCCCACCCCCATGGCTTGTTAGATCACAGTGAAGCATACGCAGATCACTTGCCAGGATGTCTTGTTGGTGACAGCAGTGGTGAACTGACATCTTGCTCAGCTAGGAGCTGAAGAATTCTCGGGGTTCCTCACACCCATCTCTAAGTGTGAGGAGCCTGCAGTCGGCGTGAACAGCCTGCAGAAGGCAGGATTTGGTATTCCTGGAAGACATCTGCCCCTTACATCTTCCAGGAACACATTGATTCCTGCTCCCCTTCCAAGAGGCCGCATCGTTGCAAGGAATCTTTAGATACCAGGAGGGCCAGCTCTGCTGTGTGGTGGGAAGGGCCGGAAGCAAGGCAGCTGTGTGTCTAGAGAGCCCACATGGGATGCGGCATGAGGAAAACAAAAGATACGTGTGCCACCAACTGAACGGCGGTGCAGCTAAGTTAGCCCGGTTCTGAAGGGCTCAAGGTAAGGTGCAGCCAGGGCTGAGTCCGGAACAGATGACTCTCATCTGCAGCTGTGCATCCCTGGCCGCTGCAATTAAACTGGGCCCAGACAGGGCAGTGCAGACCCACCCTGACTAACTGCCGGCTCGGGTTGGGTTCTGACTAACTCCTGAATGCAATCCTTTCCCTCATGGATATGCTGCCAAACCAAGCCTTGAACATGTCTTCAAGTGCCAAGGTCCCTGGGCAATGGCGCAACCTTGGGGACTGAGGCTCTGGTGCAGAACTGCCTGCCTCAGGAGCGTTGGGAGCTGGAGGGCGGGAGAGCAGAGAGTGGAGGGGCCTGTTTCCTCCAGTTTGGCCAGCAGACAGCCTCATGACCCATGCAATCTGTGACACCTGGGACAGCAGTTTGTTCAGGCCCTTGGTTCCTCTGGAGAGTCATTCCCAGGACAGGCAGGTGCTGACCACTTTGGCCAACTAATGTGACTTCATTCCACAACTGAGGCTCGTCCCCTGACACTGGATGTTGCCAGGTGGTTTTTTTCTACCAACGGACTGAGGCCTGCGGGAGCCCCAGATGTTTAAATTAAAAACACAGCTGGAAATCTGCTGCATGTCCACTCTGTGGTGTCTGCACATACTCTGTGGGGCTGCACACACTCTGTGGGGCTGCACACACTCTGTGGGGGCTGCACACACTCTGTGGGGGCTGCACACACTCTGTGGGGCTACACACACTCTGTGGGGCTGCACACACTCTCTGGTGTCTGCTCACACTCTGTGGGGCTGCACACACTTTGGTATCTGCTCACACTCTGTGGGGCTGCACACACTCTCTGGTGTCTGCACACACTCTGTGGGGCTGCACACACTCTCTGGTGTCTGCTCACACTCTGTGGGGGCTGCACACACTCTCTGGTGTCTGCTCACACTCTGTGGGGCTGCACACACTCTGTGGGGCTGCACACACTCTCTGGTGTCTGCTCACACTCTGTGGGGCTGCACACACTCTCTGGTGTCTGCTCACACTCTGTGGGGCTGCACACACTCTCTGGTGTCTGCTCACACTCTGTGGGGCTGCACACACTCTGTGGGGCTGCACACACTCTGTGGTGTCTGCTCACACTCTCTGGTGTCTGCACACACTCTGTGGGGCTGCACACACTCTCTGGTATCTGCTCACACTCTCTGGTGTCTGCACACACTCTGTGGGGCTGCACACACTCTCTGGTGTCTGCACACACTCTGTGGGGCTGCACACACTCTGTAGGAGACAAAAAACAAAATTCCTGAAAGTGAAATTCCAAGAAATAGCCCCAGTTAGGTTTTCTGGAAGCTTCTTCATTCCCTTCTCCACCACACACCCCTGGCCCTAGGTCAGGATGGGGGAAGAAGGGAAGTAGGCAACCAAGAACCGGGAGATCAAGCCCTTGGGGGAAAGGGCCAAGGTACTGGTCCAAGAACAGGGAGCTCTGAGTACACTGAGAATTTGGGGACCAAAGTGAGAAGAGGGTTTTATGGAGCGAGGAGAAGCCGGGAATATGGGCTGGAGAGATGGCTCAGTGGTTAAGAGCACTGTCTGCTCTTCCAGAGGACCCAGGTTCAATTCCCAACACCCACATGGCAGCTCACAACTGTCTGTAACTAGTTCCAAGGGATCTGACACCCTCATACAGACACATATGCAGGCAAAACACCAATGCATGTAAAATAAGGAAAAAATCATAAAAAGAAGCAGAAGATTAAGAGGATGGGACCATTTAAATGCAATCAATTAGCAGGAACATTTGCCCAGGACTGGAAATCAGAATCCAGCTTGCGACACCCAGAAGCCCATCTCAAGCATCAGTGTTTGGCTGGAAATGCTAACTGGCATGTCATCCCAAGGGCTCCTTCTGCCATTCATATGTCCCTATGTCCTTCCCACGAAGGGCTCATTCAGGGAGCCTGACTTTGCCATGGGATGCCCTTGTGGGTCCCCTGAAAACAAACAAACAAAAATCAGGTTCCCAGGGTGCTGGGAACGGGTTCTAGAATCTAACAGTTTCTGGTTGCCACTGGACTTATTTCAAATCATCAGTCACTGAGGTCCCACCGGCAGCAAAGTGGGTTGTCACCAGGAAAAGGTGTGACCTGCACGGAGTTTAGTATCTGCTTGTCCGCAGGAGACACTTGAGAGCCACCCAAGCAAGAGGCAGGCTTCTGCTTCTGCTGTTTCATTCCCCCCGCCCCCCCCCCATGTCCCCATCCCCTATCCCCGTGGGAAGGATGGGGATGCAGGCAGCAGCAGCCACTGGCTCTGAGCCAGCCCAGGGAGAATGCCTACAAGGTCAGAGGTCCCCACGGTGGCGGCAGGGACCTTACTTCACTGGGGGTGCCTGAAGGAAGGAAGGCTGTGTCCCACACACAAGTCACCATACTTCCCCTTTCCCCAGAGACCTCTCTTCCCAGCCTCAGATCCCCACGTCCAGACAGGCAGGAAACTGGCTGAGGCTGTCTTCTTCACACTGGAATCAACTCAACGTGAGTCGTTTGCAACAATTTCTTTTAATGGAAAATAGAAAATTCAGGATATCCCAGGTCCCAAGGCTGAGAACTCCTTCCTGAGACACTGCTTGCCGTGGACAATGGTCCACAAGGTCTAAAGAGCAGTCCTGACTCTGAGCTTCACTCCTTCCTAACCCAGGGGCAGAAGGGGAAAGGGCAGCACAGGTGCACGCCAAAGGACACCGACAACGTCTCCCGCCAGCCTTCCCAACGCGATTTTATTAGCGCTTGCTTCCGGAAAGAAAATCTTTGGTATTTCCCCACACTGGCCTCCCCTGTGCAAACTCCCCACAGATAGAGGCGAGTCATTCTTCTGGGTAAGAACAGGACATTCTAGGCTCAGGCTGGGCAGTGACTCACTGTTATTCAGAACGGTGACACAAAGCCTGTTCACCCTCTCTCCCGAGTCATGCAAGGCCTTCGAAGGGCTGAGTCCTAAAGAACAGACGAGAACGCACTGGGGCTAAGAAGCCAGAGAGGCAGACCAAAAAAACAAAGGAACGACATTTGGCACTAAACTTGCCGCCTGGGTGGAATGTGAGTGGTGGCCCGTGGGCTCCCCCACATGGCCAAAGGTGGAAGCTCACCCGCAACTACCAGTGACGCCAGCCAGAAAAGTGAGCAAGCACAAGCCAGAAAAGGACCCCAGGGCATTCAGTGTGTGAACTTTCTGCCCAGGGTAGCTCTCTCGCAATAGAGGTGTTCTGTCAGTCTGGGTCACTGGAGGCCAGAGAAAGCAGAATTTTAACAAGAGTGCCTTTCATACAGAGCCCCCAGCTCAAGCTACACTGTGCACGCATCTTTAGTGAAAGTGAGGGTCTTTTCCATGTTCTGCCTGGGAGAAAAGTACGATCAGTCAAAAGTAGAGAAACAGATTTCCTGATGCTCCTCATCAAACGAAAGCCCCTCTCTGGGAAAGTTCTGGAAGACACCGAGACTGTGTGACTAACACAGCATGGCTGTGACGCAGGGGCCACGGTAGCCCTTCTATGCCCTCCCTTGTCCACGTGACCAAACCGGAGGCTGAAACAAAACTACATGTGCCCTGAGAAGGTTGCTCTACATTGTCGGCTTTCTTTTAAAAAAAAAAAAATTTAAAAATTCGGAGGCCCCGGAGGAGGCTGGATTTAGGAGCTGCCTATCCTGTTCCAAGTGGTACCAGGTTAAGGATGAAGAGAGGTGGAGGAGACACAGGCAGAGTCAGTTGCCAGGCTTGGAGCCCAAGAGAGGTAGCGTGAGAAGGCCTAGATGCAGCCTGCCCCCTAGTGTAGGGAATTGGCCATACATGCCCCAGAAAGAAGCTGTGAGCTGTAATCCCCACCCCCAGGAGCAGACAGAGAGCCCTATCTAATAGATCAGAAACACCTGATGGCCCAGTGATGGCAGAACAGTCCTTGTGGGGGGAAAGGGAGCCCGGGTCTTTAGATTTTTGGGGGGGGGAACCTTTCTGACATGGCAGTGTCTGTAGCTGCCCCCCTTAGTGTATAGGGGGAGGTGAGGACAGCAGGGAATGCAGAGGGCAGTGGCTATCAGGCACAGAGCAGGCAGATGCTGCCTGAAAGAGGACCAGGCAGACGCTGCCTGAAGGAGGACCAGGCAGACTCTGCCTGAAGGAGGACCAGGCAGACGCTACCTGAAGGAGGACCAGGCAGACGCTGCCTGAAGGAGGACCAGGCGTCAGCTAGATGCACGGAGGGATGAAGGGATTCCAGAAGAGGCAGACTGCCGGAGGGTGCAGCCTCAGGACTGGTTCTACTCTTCTTGCCTGGCTCAGAACACTGCATTCTCCAGGAGTCTCTCCACCAACTCTGGCCCCTCTTCCTGCAGGAACCAGTGAAAGGATCGCTGTCTTATTCTGTGTTGTGGATAGTGATGAGGGTCTCTTTCCTGATGGGTTTGAAGGCATCTCCACAGCAGAGGTCCGAGTTCTGCCTTGTTTTTGTGTCTAGGCACCATAATTACACAGAACCAGGGGGGCCAGGAAGCGGGGAAGAATTCTGTCCTCCCTTCGCTGGGGCCTGATTCTGGCACCAGGCTCTGGAGAGCTGGGGCACATGGAGCGGGTGATCCTGTCATCCCAGAAAGGCCTCGTAATCCATGTACCAAACCAGCTGCCCGGAAAGAGGCAGCACTCCTGAGATGGGCCATTTCTTGGGCTCATGGCCCACACGGCTCACCAGCGTGGTGATCTCACGTTTTGTCCTCCCCATGACCAGGACAGCTACCTTCTTGGCACGATTGATGAGGGGCAGGCTGAGGCTCATGCGCTGGTGGGGCCTGAACGGGCTCTCCGTCAGCACCACCAGCTGATCGCCATCTAGGCCAGCGGGGGACTGCGGGAAAAGGGAGGCCGTGTGCCCATCGGTGCCCATGCCCAGCAGTACCAGGTCAAAGCTGCTGTTAGCCACCAGGGCTGAGATCTCCCTGGCGTAGGACTGGGCGCCCTGGTCCTCTTCAGCACAGAGCCGCTGGTGCAGGTGCACCGGCATGGGGTGTATGTTGTAGTAGGGAACCCTGACGTGCTGCAGCAGGTGAGCCTGCAGGCCCTGGAAGTTGGACTCTGGGTCTGAGAGCGGGACACAGCGCTCGTCAACCAGCCACAGGTGTGTGTGGGCCCAGGGGAAGCTGTAGTGCCCCATGGCCAGCTGCTGGAAGAGGGCGATGGGGCTTGACCCGCCTGACAATGCCAGGTGGAACTTGCCAAAGAGCCGTACGGACTGCACTGCGGTGGCTTCGATGTCACTGGCTAGCCTAGAGATCAGCTCCTCTGGCCAAGCAGTGACCAGCGGGCTCTGTCTGTACTGGGCCCTGAGGACCTGGAAGTCACTGGGCTTTGGGACTGACCCTAACTCTGGCATCAGCACCTCTAGCTGCTGCTGGGAGAAGGACAGCTGGCCACCACTGAACTCAAAATCCAACAGATGGCCATTCTCTGCTCCCCCTGGGTAGAGGCGTGGCACTTCGAGGGCCAGGCTGTCCAGTAAGGGGGTCCAGAAGACCCAGGAGGCCAGCAGATTCTCTGTGGTGATGAAGGACTCCTTTCGGCCATGGAAGATGTGAGACAAGAGGGTGGTGTAGGCATCTTGCTCCCGCACAGGTCTGTAGGCATAGTAATCAGACAGAGGACGGCCGAAAAGGCGGAGCCCAGGCTCGCCGTGTACCTCCTTCCAGCTCTGGGTAGGTAGATGGGGCTTGAACAGGTTCTGGCTGACCAAGATGGTGGGGTGGCCCAGCTCTCCATGTCCAATGTAGAAGACAATCTGCTGGGGCAGGCACCGACTCTGCTCCGACGCCCAGTGTCTCTCGCTCTGGGTGCAGTACGCCCGGTTCTTAAACAAGATCCGAACATAGCCCACTCTCTCATCCAAGGCCTTGCCAGACATCAGGATGAAAGGCACACCCTCCCAGCGCAGGTTGTCAATGTAGACGAGGACACCTGGGGTGGGGAGAGAGCAGACAGTGCTACCACAGCCTGGAGCTCGCAAAGCCGCCCACCCTGCTTCCCGGGCCCCTACCCAGCCTGTCTTGCTGTGCCTTCAGCCTTCTGCTATTTCTTCTTCCCAGGCAGGGATGGAAACAGCCAGTGGGGTTAATTCTATGGCCATAACACCAGCTCTCTGAGGTCCCTCTGAGAGACCTGGTCTAACTAGGCTTGGAGACTGCCATGGAAGGCTCTCTGGTGGGACAGAAGAGGTGAGAGGCAGGTTGGATCTTGATGGGGAAGGGCAGTTCCCTTTGCATGAGGCCCCCAGAATGCCAAACAAAGTCATGCGTGAGGGGAAGCTAGGTGGGCGGGGGAGGGTAAAAAGGAGTTTGTAGAGTGGGAGTGCATGTGTGTGTGCGTGTGTGTGTGCGTGTGCATGTGTGTGTGTGTGCGTGCGTGTGCATGCATGTGTGTGCGTGCCACAGTCACAGATGCTGGGCGCTGACATACTACACACGAATTCAAGCCTGACCGAGGCTTTGCCTTTTTGCCTCCCCTCTTGTATCCTCACTGAGGACAACACTGTGCCTGCCTCCAGGGTGTGTGAGTGCTGAGTGAGAAGAGGCACACCCACAGCCTGGAACATCAAACAGCCTATATACAGGGGCTGTCTCATGGCCATAGTATCTTCCTACCAGGAGCCAGCCGCTCTCCCCAAAAGCTTCTGGAACTTTCCAGGTGGCTCTAGCAGGTATCTGCTGGCCAATGTGGTGTCTGTCTACACGGACATTCCCTGGCTGTAGCTGGATAAAGGTTTGCCATATTATCGAAGCCATATACACAGCCCATGAAGGTGGCACCTATCTGAGCCCTCAGGAGACCTTTCTGGAACTGAATGGGGGCTGATGTGGGTGACCTGAAGCTTTAAAATGGAGAAGGCCTGGGGGTGGAAATCACCACACACTGAGTACTCTTGAAAAGATTCTTGGTTAGTCCGAGCTACCACGCTTCAAAGGGCACGGGGTGGGACAGCTGCTCCCTGCTGTCGGTGGACCCACAGCTGGTGGTGGCCTCGCGGTTGATGGCCCCACTGCTGAAGGCTCTAATGCCTACCTGCAAAGGTTGGTGTCAGGCTCTGGTAGCTGTCTGGCTTCTGCAGCTCCTGGCGCACCTGCCCACTGTAGGCCTGGTACTGGCCCAGGATGGCGCTGTTCTTCTGCAGCCCCCGCAGGGCCTGGAAGGCCTGGAGCTTGTGCTGCAGCACGGCAGCCGAGCTGCTGATGTCGTGGGGCAGCTCCATGGCCACCAGCGTGAGGATCTCCGTCAGATGGTTCTGCAACGTGTCACGGATGACGCCGTACTCCTCGTAGAAGCTGGCTCGGCCTGAGTGACAAGGGGGCTGTCAGCAGGGCCCTCATGGTGGTGAGACACTACAGTCCCCCGTCACTCGTCCTCACACCTCATTCCTTCATCTGAAGAACCTACGACAAGGTGTGCCGCTGCAACCTCAACTTGAGACAGCAAAGGGGACAGCTGGGGAAACGTCCCTCCTTCAAGAACCACTCTCAGAAAAGGGATCATCCCACTGGGCTGTTCTAGTCTCAGGGCTAGGCAGAAAACATCTGTGTATCTTGGCTGGTCTCCTTGCCGCCCTCCCTCCCTGGGCACTGACCAACAGCGGAGGGGGGTAACCTGGCCAGGACGGCAGAGAACAGACCAGGATGGCTGTGACATCCTCCTCCGAGTGTGCACTGCTTAGTTAACTGGTTGGGTATCTGACCACTAGACAGAAACAAAAACACCACCCATGATCCACTGCTAGAGTCCACTAAGCCAGGGCACGTGGGAAAGTGAAGAAGTGGGAGAGAAGAACGAGGAAATAAAACTGTTCGCTATGATAGAGGATCGTGGAAGG
Organism: Microtus pennsylvanicus; assembly: GCF_037038515.1. Lineage (NCBI taxonomy): Eukaryota > Metazoa > Chordata > Mammalia > Rodentia > Cricetidae > Microtus > Microtus pennsylvanicus. The sequence continues at coordinate 77,611,555 of NC_134591.1, forward strand.
CTCCCCTGAGACCCTCAAGTGTACAGCTCTGAGGCAGAAGAGACGGGGCCTGCTGGGGCTGGACCACGAGAAACAAGGAGATGGCAAAGACGAGGTTGGAGCGGAGTTAGGTCCTGTGGGATGAGGGAAGCCCCTGGACGACCCCAGTGGAGCAGGCCTGAGTCACATGAGAGCGGGATCCTGGCCTGCTGTGTGGCAAGGCTGCGGAGGCCGGAAGATGGAAGGGAGGGCCAGGCTTCCGCTAGAGCAGTGGCCCAGGAGCTAGAGTCTTTTCCGTCTGGAACTGACTGACCAACAGAAGAGGACAGCATGAGTGACAGGAGGCAAGGAGGGGGCAAAGACCCTCAGACTGGGCCTCAGCAACAGGGGGGCCGGCGGTAACACTCGCAGCGATGGGAGGATGCTAACTGATTCCTGTGTACTCTCAGCCCCTAGGGGCTTGGGCCTCCAATACTGCAGGCCTGCCTCCTCCAGCCCACCTGATGCTAGCCGTTCAGGTCTGCACCTGAGGCCCACGGTGGGGACAGAGTTGTCGTGTGCCTGCTACTTCAGCTATTGCCTCCTTCACACGAGAGACCGTGGAAGGGATGAATGCACACATCCTGGACCAAGTTATCACAAGAAGACAGCATTGTTTTGATTGAGAAGGAACTTATTTGGAGAGGATCTAGGGGCTGAAAAGATGGGTCAGTAGTTAAGGGGATCAGAGTTCAATTCCTGATACCCACAGCAGTCGGCTCATACCTGCCTGTAACGCCAGCTTCAGGGGTTGCACCTGGCAGCACCTTCTTCTGGCCTCTGAGGGTAGCAGCACAATCATGTGCGTACACAGACGTGAGTGCAAACACACGCACACACACACAAAAGTCAAGTCATAATAAATAAATAAACAGGCTAGGAACTGGCCCACACGGGCAGGATCGCAATAAGCAATCATCACTGACATAGGGGTTAATTACAGATCAGAAGGGGCCGGGAGAGTCGGAGTAGAAGAGACACGTGATGCTGCAAAGGGGGCAGGATGAGAGCTGAAAGGAAGGCTGGGTGGAGCCTGGCAGCAGAATCTTACCCAGCACATATGGGGCCCTGGGCTCCAACCTCAGCACCACAAAGAAGAAACAAACAAAAGTTGTTGTACCACGTGTGGCTCCGCACTAAAATCTAGCAGTGCATTGTTTAAGGACACGGACATCTATGACAGGAGTAGGGAGAACTGAGGGCTGGCTGAGGTGGGAAAGATGACTCAGCCACATGCGTGTCAGGTACACATGAGTATCTCTGTTCAGATTCCCGGCACTCATGTAAGAAGCTGGGCATGGCAGTTCACACCTGCATCTCCAGCCCTGAGGAGGTGGAGGCAGGGGAGCCCTAGTAGCAGCTGGTTGGTCATAAAGAGACCCTAACTCAAATTAAGTCCTGTGGGGAATTGGGGAATGACTGAGGAAGACACTTGGCTCCCTGCAAGGACACATATGTACACACACGCGTACTTACAAAGATGCACAAACATACAAACAGATGTAAGCACACTCAACATTGGGACCAACAGAGAACAGGAATAGGACAGAGTCCAAGGAGACGGACCCAAGGGCTGTTACCGCGCTTTCAACTGGGGGGAGGCTGTAAGAGTGACCCGTGGAGACAGGGTCCTGCAGACAGCCTGGAAACCCGAGTTCATTCCACAGGTCCCAGAAGATGGAAAGTTATCATCTGACCTTCACATGTGTGCCACAGCATGCACACACCCATACGCGCACATAAATAAGTAATAAGTGTACTAAAGGGTTTCTGAAGTATAGAACTAGTAGGAAGGAGTTTGGATGTGGAGCAGTGGTAGGATGTTTATTTATCATGCTCCAGGCTCCAGGCTCATTCCCAGGAGGGCAAAATAAAAAATTTAAATTAAAACCCGTTTGCATTGCTTATTACAGAGTTATATTTACCTTGCATGTATTTTCTGAGCACTATTTTACCTGGAATCTAGTTAATATTTAATGCAAACAGATAGAGGGGAGGCAATCCCAGGCTAGACTTCTGGAGCTGAGCATGCTTGTCCTGAGCAGGCTCCCTGAGTCAACAGAACCTGCCCTGCTGGAGAGACACGGTGACCATTGGGAACTGAAAAGGGCAGCTGGGGGGCTAAAGCGGTGGTCAGAGGCTAAGAGCACTTGCTACTCTTCCAGAAGATCTGAGTTCAGTTCCCACACCCTCAACCACCTAAACTCCAGCACCAGGGGATCTGATGCCCTTTTCTGGGCTCCACAAACATTGTACTCTCCCCCCCCCCCACACACACACACAGTTAAAAGTAAAAATAGAGACTGGCAGTGGTGGCCCAACCTTTAATCCCAGCACTCGGGAGGCAAACTTCTGTGAGTTTGAGGCCAGTCTGGTGTACATAGTGAGCTCCAGGACAGCCAGGGTTACATATTGAGACCCTCTCTTGAAAAGAAAAAACAACCCAAAAAATAAAAGTAGAAGCCTTTAAAGAGATGCGTGTCTTTTAAAAATGGTAGTTTCAGGGAGCTGGAGATGGCAGAATTCGTAGCTCTTACAGAGGACCAGGGTTCAGTTCCCACGACCCACATGGCGGCTCACAACTTGTTCCAGTTCCAGGGGTCTGTCCCGTCTTCTGACTCCCACAGGCACCAGGCACTCATGCAGTGCACAGACGTATATTTGAGCAAGATGCTTATATGCATTGAATAGAAACGAATAATTTTTTTAAAGGTACTTGGCATTTTTCGAGAACTGTCCATTTAAAATCGCTGATTCTGGAGAGCGCTGGCACGGCTTCTGGTGGCCGTCCCTGAAGGGTCACCGGAGGTACAGGTGAGGCAACAACAGACTCCGCCAAGCCTGAGATTCGAACCCTGCTAATTATAGCCTCAGGAAGAAGCTGGCTGCTGGCTCAGCCTGGCACCCTCGATGGCAAGCCCAGCTTCAGAGATGCTCAAACATGAAAACCCGTACCTGATAAAATCAATGAATTAGAGCAGATTGAAGCAGAGAGAGGGTGGTTACGGCTTTAAGAACGATGCATTTTTGATGGAGAGAGAGCACCGGCGTCCTTAAAAGCCCGCTTTCTGCTTACTATTCATTAATTTCCTAAACCCCTGAGTGGCCCCTTTCCTATTTTTATCCACCCACTGCTGGATTCTGGGAGATTGTTTGCCTGGGGTTCACTACCTGCCGAGTGGAAGAGAGCTGTCTTTATTTCTTAATTGCAGACTCGGGGGTGTGCCTGTGTTAGCACAACCCATAGACTTGTGGTCTTGTGTCTCTGCTCCCAGCGTGGTCAGCTATGAAGGAGCAGGGCTATGGCCTGAGCCACACGTGAACAAGAAAGAGACCGTGTTCGGGGCTCAGCAGCTGAGCAGCAGGTGAAAAGCCAGACACTGGCGCTCCCATGGTGCTCAGTGTGCTGACTTGTCCAGGAACTGCCGGTTGTTGGGGACTGATGTTTCTTTCCCCTAAAGGGGGTGTGTACTGGCTTCATGCACCCTTTCCTAGGTTAAAGGTCGCCAGCTAACATCCACATTGTTGAGAAGAGAAAGGGCAAGCAGTATGGCCAACTCAAAGAAAGACCCCGTGAACTCAGCTCCTAACTGTGAGTCCAGAGTGGATCATGACTTTGCCCTCTGTCATCCTGCTCAGTCTAAGGGAAGGAAGATGGCTCCAAACTGCTCACCATCCCGAGAGCCCCACTGTGGAGATATATACCAGAGGAGAAATAGTTAAGATCATAAGTGTTCTAGAAGTCGAGGCGAGCTGCGCAATATTGCAAAGTACTAAAACATACTGAGTCACAAAGTTTAAGTTGTGAATTTTACAGAGTGTGAATCTGATTTCAGAAAAAAAAATTCAGAAAGTACTGTTTAAAATAGCAAAAACTGGAAACAACCAAAATGCCTAGTTATAGAATTTAAACTACATATTCTGTGATATAAATAGAACTGAACAAAATATAGAGCTGTTAAAAATATATTACTCAGATTATCAATATATGGAAAGGTAGATGGGGCTCACTAAGAAAGGACAAAGGGCATTCTAGACCAATCGCAGTTTGTCACACATCAAGCCAACCTTGGTGGGAACAGGCATTTTAAGATCGCTCCTCTCCTGGTAAACTTGGAGAGCATCTCTATTTGTTAATTACGCCCATGGATATCATCTAATTTAATACAGAAAATCACCCAGAGAACACTACCAGGCTTCTCCGCACTATAAAAGGTGAGCTAGGGGTCAAGCCTCCAGAAATGATCTAATACCCACTCCCATTGCTTTGGTGCTTTGGGAGAGCTGGGTTTCCCAGCTAAAATAGATACTTTAACGAAACAAAGGAAAAACTACTAAAAGCCAGCAGCAGTCCCTATCAATGTCTTCTGGGACCGCTAAAAATAAAGACGTGAGAGCGGAGCAGCGGAGAGACTGTCTGACTGCAGGCTGCTTCTCCCTTCTCCCCATCGCCCTCCCTCTGCACAGGAGGATGCAGCCACCCCAGCTCAGCTTGCAGACAGCACAGCAGCTGGGTCACACGGGTGAAGGAAAGCAGGACAGCTGGTGTTACCTGGGAGGACCCTTGGTGAGAGGCACAGGGCAGTCACTCTAACTCACGATCCTTTCCCTAGAGCCTGGATAGAGACCCTGCCCAGGAGAGACAGCCTCAGGGAGTGCCCTGTGCAGAGGGATGCTGGGTTGGTATGGAGTGCCCAAAAATACAAGGTAGTGAGGAAGGCCAATTCCTGAGGCCTGGGCACTGAGAGGATGAGGAACACAATGACTAGAGGCTTGGGTTCTGATGATCCAGAGGCTGCTTCAAACCCAGAGCACACACTACTGAACCTCTGCTGTTAAAGACAGAATTCCTCACCAAGGTCACACCCACAGCCCTGCTGCGTTAGCAGGAGACCCTCCTGAAGGCCCCAGGGCGTCTGTGACTGGGGGAAGGGGTCAGGGCCTCCTGCGGGTTGAACCCAGGTCAGACACTGCAGGGTTACTAATGGCTCCTTCCTTTCTCCTCCAGTGTGCCCCCAGCCTGTGCTGCAGCCTCTGCAGCAAGCTCCACTGAGCCAAAGGCTGCGGCAGAAGCCGTGGAGGGGAGGGAGCTGGGGAGCTGCTGCCGACCAGGTGGGTGGGGTGGGAGAGAAAGAGCCAAATGACCTTGCAGTTCAAAAGTTCCTTCCTGGCCACCGCAAAGCAGGGGAGGGGTGAGGGGAGAACAGGCCTGGGTAGTGGCTCCTCCCCTCCCAGAAGGCAGGGTACCCCTAGGTAGGAATAATGCAGGAGGCAGTGGACAGGGAATGGCTTGTGACCTTGGTCTTTTTGCTTAAAATTCAAACTGTAGGACTCAGCCCTGGAAACACTGAGCCCACACTGAGGCCAACAGGAACCGTCACTCATCGAAGCCCACCATGGCCAACAGATGTTGGCACCTGGGTGGATCTGCAGTTCCTGTCCAGAAGGTGGGGGAGGGAACTGTACTCGAGTCACAGAGCTTCTGTAGGCACCTCCTGAGGGTGCCCATAAGACTGCCCTCCCAGCACTCACATGTGCTCATCCTATGGCCAAAGTGGCCCAGGGCAGAGGCCCTCCTGCTGGGCTAGAGGTTTGGTGGCAGAATTTCCTGTTTTTCTCTGGGCCTGTACCCAGCAGGGCAGCAGCCCCGCCAGCCAGCTACAACAACTGACACCAGAAGAAGGAAGTGGTAGCTTGTGTCTATATCCCAGCACGTGGGAGCCTGAGGCAGGAGGATTTCTGTGAGTTCAAGGCCAATCTGAACTATATTGTAAGATGGAGGCCAGCCTAGGCAATACTGAGAGACACTGTCTCGAACCAAACAATGGGTAAAGGAAGCAAGCCCAGCGAGCAGGCCAGTCCCACACAGCAGCCTCTTCTGTTACTAGGTGTAGGGCCTTGGAACAAGGGGGAGCCTGACTGCCTGGCCTCCCACTAAGAGGGAGAGTTTCGTGCTGGAGGCTTAGGAACAATGGACTCTACCTGCTACAGCAGCCTTGTGGCCAGAGCCCTGACCAGTCCCTAGGCACAACCACCCCGGTAGCAGCTGCTGCTTAGACCACACTGTCACTGCTGCAGGCTCGATTCAGCAAGTCCACCTGCCCAGGCACCCACCTGGCTTCTGTCTGTTCTCTGGCTTCTACGTCCTAACTGTCAAAGGCACCTTTGCTGTAGCTTGTCTGGCCCCTGTCTCCACAGAGACCCTAGCGTCCATAGAGGATGTGTAGGATATGGAGGAGGAAATGGGCAGAAGGTTGAGGTGAGAGGACCACAGCCAACTCCACACATGGAACTCTTCCCTGCCCCATGGTGAGCACAGGGAAGAACGCCAGGCAGAGGGAGCGAGACCCAGCCTCCTAGCCTAGGCAGAAACAGACCAAGTCCAGAGAGCAGAAGCAGGGGTAGATGCTGCTGCTGGTCTGCTTGGGAGTGGTCGCTGCACCTCCCACTGGATCCCCACTCTCGGGACCAGATCTGCAGCTCAGCTCTGCAGATAAAGCAAGAACGAGGTGCAGCATACACTCCTGCTTGGACATCAGACACTTGAAAGGGCTCCAGTGACTTCCTGAGACCCAGGTGAAGTCACCGTAAGGGGCTGGTACCTGTTCTCTGCCATGGATCCTGGAGGAGGGGGAGCCAGGACCTCCTGATGGAGAGATGCTTGTTGAAGCCTGGCTGGGAAGCCCTGTCTAGCCTCCTGCCCCTCACTCCTCCACCATCCAGCACAGTCTGCCTGCAACCTCCATACGGGAGTTTCTCACCCCCACCCCAGCCTCCCAGGGGCTGGGTCTCACCTCTCTGACCCTACCACCCACCGGGCCCAGAGCTCCCAGCACTAACTACACACTTCAAGAAAGGAGAAAAGCCAGAGTTCCCGAGGGGAAGAGAAAGATGAAGCAGAATGGACAGACGGAGGAGGGAAGAGGACAGGCCTCTACCCATCTTTGGTCGAGGAGCTTGGAGACCTCTCCTCTAGCCAAGTCATACATTGGGGTATGAGGGGTGGGCCCTGGGAGTTCCTACAGCTGCAGGAGGTGGGCATACATCTGTGTGGGGTGGTGGCACTGTGCAGTGTGTCAAGGTGAGAGCTAGGGCCACAGTGCTGGCCTAGAGGCAGACTCCTTCACTCCAGCCAAGGACTGGACAGGGAACCATCCACTTCCTTTAGAGAAGGAAGTAATTGGCCAGGGATTGTCCCATCTCATACGGCTACTGGGGACATAGCAACAGTTAGCTGTTTAAATTATTATTATATGATTGTTATTATATGATGATGTAAGAACCCATGTTGTAAATGCAGTGATCAAAATTTTTAATAACAGGGGCTGGAGAGATTTTAACCCCGGGCTTAGTGGTTAAAAACACTTATTGCTCTTGCCGAGGATCTGCACTGAGTTCCCAGAACCCACGTGGTGATGCACAACTGTCTGGGTCTCCAGTCCCAGGGGACCCAGCGTCGTCTTCTGACCTCCCTGGGCAAAATGCTAATACACATAACATAATGACTTAAATATAAAAATACTTTTAATTATAACAGGACCAGAAAGTTGGCTTGGTGAGCAATGTGCTGGCCACCAAGCCTGATGATCTGAGTTCAACATCGAGGAGACACACAGAGGAAGAACTGACTCCAAAGACTGCCCTCTAACCTCCACAAGATCACAAGACCCTTATGTGTATGCAGTGCACGTGCGCGCGCGCACACACGCACTTCTAAAAATTTTGTACTAACATTGGAGAATGTCAAAGCTCAAAGCCACCTTATCTGTCATCACCTGCAAAACCTACTCTTGCCAGAGATGTAAAAGTGACACACGGAGGTCACCTCGCTAGAGGCAGAGACAAGTGTAACACTATCTCCTGACCCCGGACTGACACCATTCACACGGCACTTTGTAAGATGGGTGCCCTCCTGGCACCCACAAGCATGTGAGAGACACAGCGGGGCCAGCACCGGAGAAGAGAGGCCCTGCAGAGAGCAATGGAAGTCTGCGGCTTCCGGAAGGAGTGGCCAGTACAGTACAGTACAGCTGCAATGACCCACATTACAGGAGCGCAAAGCCCACATTAGCTGACTGCGGCAGCGCGGTGCATCCCCAGAGTCCAGCACCAGGAAAGCAGAGGCTGACGGACCGGAAGTTCAAGGTCATCCCTGGCTATGTAGCAATTTGGAGGCCAGCCTGGGCGACAAGACTCTGTCTCAGAAAAATACACACACACATACAGACAGACAGACAGACTTACATAGACTCACACAAGCCTGGAGTAACCTCCAGCACTGACTTCTTGTCGGCAGTTTCAAGGGTCTGCACCAGGTGCATGTCACTGCACCAAATGCCTCCTATGGCATCACTGACAATTTGGGCTTTGCCACCAGGTCCCTGCAGGTCAGCTCCTGCAGCACACAGCAGGAGGCCTGGAGGGAGGTTACATACCAACAGAAATCCTCCCTCCAAGCAGAGCTGGCCACGGTGCACAGGCGTGGCTGGCACTCCAGACTGCAGAGCCTGGCATGCCACCGAACACCAGGCAGGCAAGGCTGAGGAGCCGTGGGCACCAGAGCTCTCACGCACCTTCCGCATCCACCATCTCCTTCAGGACAATCTCCACCCGCTCCACATGGTGCCTGTCCCAGAGGCCGTCCAGGGCCTTGCGGTTCTGATCTCGGAAGGGCAGGATCTGAGCCACGGCCTGTCAGGGAGGAAGACTGGTCATCCCAGGTTCTTGGGTGAAAGAGGCCTGGCTCTCGAGCCCAGGGAGAAAGTCGTCTGTGGGCACCAGCTCCTAGACCTCAGGACGCACAGCTCCACGGAAATGCTCAAAACTAAATGACCTAAACAGTTCCCAGCCAAGAAAGAGCATGCTTAAACTGACTGTCTTCCAGTGGTGGGTGCTGGCCTCACATGCATGAGACCCTAGGTTCAATCTGCAGTACAAAGAGGGTGGAAAAGGAAAAAATGAACCCTCTCTTTTAAGACTATCAATTTTTAATAAAATCATTTAATGACAAAATTGTAACATGAAAAACTTTAAACTGTATACATTTAATACTATTCCTTTCCATTTCCAGGCCAATGAAACCTTATCAAGCCTGGCTCTGGTCTGGGGACTGCAATCTGAGACTGTCTCCACGACAGAAGCAAAGGGTTGGATGGAAAATGAAGCACCTGCCTGGGTAGTTAGCTCTCTACCCAGTGTGTGGCCCAGCTCAGCAGTCTGGGTACCAAAGAGTACAGGCGCACTGCGGTCTACACTGGCGATGCTGGCGCTTGATGAGCGGAGTGGACCGATGCTGCCCTCTATCTCCAGGGGATCCTCCAAGTTCCTGTCTACGCTTCACTGAAGTGCTTGAACTCAGGGTCCACTTCCCTGTCTCAGGTCTAAGTTGTTATCAGCTTTGTGCCTCAAGACAGAATTCAAGACGACAAAGATTTTTATTTTAAAAAGGCAGATGGGTGAGTGTAGTGATATTTCATTTGTATTTTAATAAGTGAAGTTTGCCTGAAGTTCAGAGAGTAAAACAGCCATACTAGTCAGCCTTACTGTAGTCCAGGCAGTGGTGACACACACTTTAAATCCCAGTAGCCACACTAGTTTGCCAAAGAAACCGGGCGGTAATGGTGCACACCTTTAATCCCAGCACTAAAGAGGATTATAAAACGGGAGGAGACAGCTCTCAGACACAGTCTCATTCTGAGATTCCTGGAGACAGAATCACCATTTTGGACTGAGGTAGAGGTAAGAGCCAGTGGCTGGCTGTTTTGCTTTTCTGACCTTCAAATTGAACTCCAGTTTCCGTCTCTGGGTTTTTATTAATCGTGCTACAGGTGAGGGACTTAAGCTAACTCTAATTCCCACAGCATTCCCAATGAAAGCCAGTTCCAGACATCAGAGTCCCTGGACCACTTCTGCAGAGAAGGCAGGCCAATACAGAGGAATGAGAATGCACTCTCTCTCTGGGAAGCCAAGACAAGGAGACAGAAAGTGGTCTTGCCTGCTATTCACTGGCTCCCCTGCTTCCACATCTCCCGTCTCCCTTCGGGAAGACCATGGGTGCTGAGGGATCCCAACACCCTAACCCAATTCTACATTCGATAGTAAGTCCTTGATGTCAGCCCCATGGTACCCCACATAGTACAGCCATGCCAGGCTCCAAGCTGCAGCTCACCTGCTTGCCCAGGTAATGGTCTACTCGATACATCTCCTCTTCCTGGAAAAAGCTCCCAAGCTCTGAAGCCAGCTGCTGGGCTGAGAGGTGGTCATGGCCAAAGGGTTTTTCAAGAACAACCCGTAGCCAGGCGCCTGGGTGCGGTCGGCAGCTGCTGTTGATGTTGCGGGCAATGTCTGCATAGGCAAAGGGAGGCACCGAGAAGTAGAAGATCCTGCCAGCTTCCCAGAGCCCGTCCTGCTGGACCTGGGTCTCAATGTCCTTGTTCAGGGTCTGATAGTCCTCAGCTGTCTTCAGCTGGCGGTACTGGCTCAGCTGCAGAAACTGACCCTTGAGTTCATCACAGTGACTGGGTGCCAAGTCCTTGGGGCAGGAGAGGGATTCCAAGGCCTTGTCCATGAGCTTCTGGCCCTGCTCGGGGGCTGTCAAGGCGGCCCCATGGAAGCTGAAACTATGGCCCTTCCCAGCCTCATCCAGGTACAGCTGGAACAGGCCCTGCCACAGGTACTTCTTAGCAAGGTCCCCAGTTGCTCCCAGCAGGATTATGGAAACATGCCCCTTGAATTCCTGGGCTTGCAGGCAGCCCAGAAGGGCCAAGCACATTGCTGCTACGAGCATCTTCCAAATTTTTGGGTACCTGGGAAGAACAGACAAGGAACGAGGAAGCATCAGACATGGCTCAGGAGGTTAGAATGTGGAAATAACACAGCTAGGGCATCAAACATTTCCTGCCTGGCAAGAAACAACCACATGTTACTCGGAGAAACATTATAGTCACTCAGCATTCCCCTCCCTCCCGAGCAGCCTGGCTTCTGTGCCAGGAAGTCGGTGTTTAGGAGCTTGCTCTGCAAGCAGGAAATATGCCCGGGAAAGTCCTAGGCCATGTGATGGAACCAGGACATTCTGCTGCTAGGAGCACCAGAGAGGCCCCCAGTGCTGAGAGAGGAGTGGACCCCTTCACAGCCACAACCAGCCTCTGCCATGAGCACAGGCTAGCTGGACAGCAGGGGAATCCTAACCCAGGAAGAACAGCAGGCGAGAGGGCACGACCACCTTCTCGCACCCACCACTCAGCTCTTTCCCATGTCTACTGGACTCCACGCACAAAATCCCAACTACTCGAGGGGGGGGAGCAAGACGGTTCAGTGTGAAAACACACCCGTCCCGCCCCCCCAACCCGGCAATCCAAGTCCATTCCCTGGGACCCGCATGGTGGAAGGAGAGAATCAGCTCCTGTAAGCTGTCTTCTGATCTCCTCCATGTATATGCGCGTGCGCACACACACATACACGCACGCACACACACACACACACACACACACAGGGAAAGCACAGACTCTGGGGGTGGGGTGGGGTGTGTGTGGCTCAGTTATAAACTGTTCAGTATAACAAGGACACTGGGTCCCATCCTCAACACAGGAGGCAGAGGCAGGCGGATCTCTGTGAGTTCGAGGCCAGCCTGGTTTATAGAGCAAGTTCCAGGACAGTCAGGACTACACCGAGAAACCATGTCTGAAAAACAAACAAAACCAACCCAATAATAAAATCGAAAACCACAACAAACAAGTGAACCAAAGAATGGGCAGCAGAGCCTGAGTGTGCCCCCAGCTCCGCTCCCTAAGAACCCGGTGGCTTAACCGGCGACACCCAGTTTCCGCTGACACGGGGACGAGCATGCTGCCTCCATCACAGGTTTGTAGCAAGAATAAAATAAACCCCACATTTCCGCGATGCTTAGGGGAGCACCTGCTGCCTTTCAGCCACTTTTACAGGAGAGCTGATGCATAAACGTAATTTGCAGTGGCATTCATTTGACTTTAACAAACAAAGCTTGCCAAAGTTACATGTTACTTAGTAGGTTTTTTAATTTTCAGGGGTGTTACATGTGCTACTTGGTTTTTCATTTATTCTTTGTGTCTTTCACATCATGCCTTCCAATCCCACCCATCTCCCTCTTACCCCTCCATAACAAAACAAAATAAAATTAAAAAGAAGGGGAAAAAGGGAGATCAAAGTCAAACAGCCACACTGGTCAGCCTCACAGACCAGGCAGTGGTGACACACACCTTTAATCCCAGCAGCCACACTAGTTTGCCATAGAAACCGGGCGGTAATGTTGCATCCCTTTAATCACAGCCCTAGAGAGGAATATAAAATGGGAGGAGACAGCTCTCACACACAGTCACAGTCTCATTCTGAGATTCCTGGAGGCAGGGTTGCCATTTTTGGACTGAGGTAGAGATAAGAGCCAATGACCGGCTGTTTTGCTTTTCTGACCCTCAGGCTGAACTCTAATATCTGTCTCTGGGTTTTGATTAGAAGTGCTAACATGTGTGTCAATCACAAACCCAAACGCTCTCAGTCCGACTTATTGGACCCAGACCAGGCCCTGAGGACCCATACAGGACAGTTTAACTACAGTCCCCTTTGCACGTGGAAAGGCTGAGGTGCTGTGGGATGAAGCTTCCATGGTGACAGAGTGGCAAGCTGGGTCCTTGCAATTGCTTACCTGGCCTTCCACAGGCAAACATGCCTTCCTGGCCAGCTTTTCCAGCCTGGCTTGTGTCAACTGGCATATCTAAGAGGCAAGAGGCCTGGATCAAGTCACAAGAGCACCTGGGTATTTACTGGGTTGGTTTTCTGTTCTGGCCCAGCGCTGTGTTTATATCATCATAGTCCTCAGGGTCTCTACTGAAGCTGGGCTTTGGGAAAGGGCGGAAGGAGTCAAAGAGGACCCACAGCTATGGGAAGTAAAGGTGGAAACAGGGCGTAGTACAGAGGTGTAAAGGTGAAGGCAATGACAGAAACTGGCTGAACACCATTCATAAACCAGACAGCATGAACAGAATAAACACGGCCACACAGATGGGAGACTGGAGTTTACAGAGATCATCGGACATATAAAAGCTCCCACAGAGTTGACCAGCCTACCAGCACTGTGCAGTGAATATTAAATTTACCTCTGTTTATTTGATTGTTGTTGCTATTATATGATACAGGGTCTTACTTTGTAGCCCAGGCTGGCCTCACACTCATGGCAATCTCCCTGCCTCAGTCTCTGAAGTGCTGGGATTACAGCCATGCACCTGCTTTTATCTGGTCCTAGTCTTCCTTCCTCATCTCTCTGGGGACCCACCGCCATGATGGCTCTAGTGACACCCAAGTAAGACAAAGGTTCAATAACAGTGTCTGTGCTAGCATCCACTTTCCTCCGCTCAAAGGGCCTGAGCAGCTCCAGCCTTCCTCTCCTGCTCACCCTAGACCTCTGCTAGTTCTCAAACACCAGACGGACTACAGGGCATTCCATTTTTCTCTGCTTCCCAATTCCTGTCCTTGGCACCTGAGCCTTTCTTTCTCCACTGGCAACAGCTCTGCCCCGGGGGAAGGAAAAGCTGCAAGGTCAGTGCAGGAGAAATCTGAAGCCCAGAGAACAGCCTGGAGAAGGAGGAGGCGCCAGCTGGCAAGCGGCTCGCCAAACTCCTGATCCGGTCCTGGGAGCCAGGGCTCGGGATGTGCTGGTACAGAGAGAAGCTGGGGAGTCTTGCAGGGGCTGGCAGGTGGGGGAGCCCAAGGCCGCCTCTCTGAGGACAATGGGAATGGATGGCACCTGAACCACACTGCCTTCTGACCCTCAACGACACCGGTTTCCTCTGACGGGTGTGTTCTGGACCTAATGCCCAGGTAAACCAGTCTTCTCTCTGGCATTCCAGAACTCCTGAAGCAAGCAACACTGAGAATTACGACAGCATGTTTGCAGAGTGGTTACTAAACACCTGCACAACTACTCTTCCTGAAAGCAGCTTTATGTGTTACTTGGTTTTTTAACTTTCAGAGGTGTTATACGTGTTACTTGGTTTTTTAACTTTCTTTTTAGCTATTCTTTGTGTCTTTCACATCATGCCTCCCAATCCCACCCATCTCCCACCCAACCCTCCAGAATAAAACAAAATAAAATTTAAGAGAAAAAAGGAAAGGAAGGTGAGAAAGGGAAAATCTTGACCTGGAAGCTGCGGTGTGTCACGGCAGTCAAGCAGTAAATCCTTTATCCACACATTTTTACACACAGGCGTTCATCGCAAAGGATCATTGGTCTGATTCAAGGCCCCTGGTTTGTGCTATACCATCAATGCTGGGCCCTCTCTGGAACTCTTCCTGGATATCCTGTTGCTACCACCGACCCCACCCCCACTCCTCACTCCTGTCCATCAGATCACAGATAGGGTGGATGTTGGGGTGGGCCAACACAGAACCCTGGCTCTGGGCCTGGGTAGTTGCAGGGTTGGTCAGCCCACCAGCTCTCCCCTGTCTTCACCACCAGGGTGAGCTCTCCTGCATTGCCCTGGCCAGTTCACCCCTCGCTGAGGGGATAAGTAAGGGGCGGGGCCATTTCTCTGGCTTTCGCATCTTCAGGGTCAGTTCTTCCACACCTAACCTTCAGGGACAGCTCTACTGTTGCCCAGGTGAGATGTGGGGGCCACTCTCCCAAGTGCTACCGCTGGTGAAGGGCAGGGACAGCTCCCCGACTCTTAGGACCTCGGGGCATGCTCTTCCAACTGCCTCAGGCTTTGATGGGGGTGCTGCTGCCACAAGACAGATGAGTACTGGGGACAGCTCCCCCATGCTCACAACTAGGGGCTGGCTCACCCACATGTCCACCAACATGGTCAGCTCTACTGTGCTGCCCAGGCGAGGTGCAGAGCCTGCTCTCTCGAATGTTACAGCTGTTGGAGGCAGGGACATGTAACCTGTTCTTCTGACCTCAGGTGTTGATGGGGAAGGGGCGTGTTACTTGTTCTTACTATGACCCTGTTTTTTAACCTTAACAGCATAGCTCAAGCTGTAGTGTGTGCTTGAGTTCCCTGGGGAACTGTTTAAGATGCAGATTCTGATGGAGAGGCCAAAGCTGCCAGGTTCCAGAACACTGAGCACAGGAGGCATCTGCATCCAAACAGACAAGCCTGAGAGTCCACTGGGTGGCGAAGAGCTCTAGTTGCTTCCAGAGTTAGATCCCCAGCACCCACAAGGCAGGTCACAACTCTAACTCCAGTCCCAGGGGATCCAATGCCCTTTCTAGCCTCTGCAGACGCCAGGCAGGCACATGGTGCATGTGAAACACCCATACACACAAAAGGAAAAAATAAAACACGCACACGCCTGGCCTCCTATTCTCGTCACCACGTCAGAACGATCCTGCTCGAGCTCGACCTGAGATGCTTTAGTTGACATAAATGGCTTTGACTAGGTCCTGTGTTGACTGTGGAAGCCAACATGAACTGGGTGAGCCAGCTGTACGGCCTCAGCCACTGGATCTGACATGATTCTCATCTACAGTTGAGGAGACTAGGAGGAATGAATTACGAACCGTAAAGCTCACGCTACCACGCTAACCCTCTTTCTTAGTCAATCACGGCATGGAGGTTCCAAGCACTGGCCTTCACCCTCCTAGCCGCAGGACCCTCGGAAACAACTTAATCCATTTTGGTCCTGACTTCTTCACCTATAAAACATGGCGGAAATCAGGCATGGTGGATCGTGTCTACGGTCCTAGCCCTTTGAGCAGGAGAATCAAAAGTTCAAGGCCAGCTTGGGCTACAGATGGGAGTTTGAGGTCAGTCTGGACAACTTAGAGAGACCCTGTCTCAAAAGTAAGAGTGGGAAAGGGCTGAAGAACCCAGTCGGTGACAGAGCATCTGTCTATCGGGAGTGAGGCCTGGGTCCAGTCTCTAGCACACTAAAAAAAAAAAAAATCATGACAGATTCTGCTGACCTGAAAGAGGGAAGGGTTAGAAAGACTGACAGAGATAAGGATGTGAGCCAAAGCAAAGCAAAACAAAACAAAAACATGCACAGCCATGACCTGGGCACCTGCCTGTCATCCCAACAGTCAGAAGATCAAGGCCTTCTGAATTACTAAATTACTAAAAGTTCAAGGCAGCCTAGGTTACATAGTAAGACTCTCTCCAAACCAAAACTGAACAATATAACACACACACACACACACACACACACAATCTCTCGCTCCTTCCTTCACCCTCTTTCTCTCACTCACCCATCCCCCAGGTGGATGAGATGGCTCAGTGGGTAAAGGCACTTCCTGCCGAGAAGCATGACGACCCAATTGCAGCCCTGGAACCAGCATGGCAGAAAGAAATTTTACTCCACGGATTTGTTTTCTGACCCCCCCACACACACATCCAAGCCATGGCAAGTATATGCTTGTGCATATGTGTAACACACACTAAAGAGTAATAAAAAGTCTTTTAAAAATGATACTAGCCAGGCGGTGGTGGTGCACACTTTTAATCCTTGCACTCAGAAGCAGAGACAGGGGGATCTTTGTTGAGTTCAAGGCCAGCCTGGTCTACAAAGCAAAAGCAAGTTCGGCTGTTACACAAAGAAACCATGTCTTGAAAAAACAGAGAGAGAGAGAGAATACTAGACAAATGTTAACTAATTAGACCATTAGACCACTTATATAGGCCAGGTATGGCAATGTGCACCTGTAACCCAGCACCTGGAAGGTGAAATCAGGGTGGTCAGAAATGCAAAGCCAGCCTGCAATATAAGTGGTTGGTGACCCTGTCTCAGGGAGAAAAAAAACGGAAAGAAAGTTAATTGACTTTAAAGTGACTCCCTGCCCTAGAGCGGCACAGCACTGCTGTGAGACACTGGGCCACTGCCCTCACCTCTAGGCTGCAGAGCCAACCCCGCCAAGCACCCTGAAGAGCAAAGCCTGCTCCAATCTCACAGCCAGCTCAGCCTCCCAGGACAGGACAGTGAGGCCTGGGCTCAGCTCTCCTCCCTGAGGCTGCGCCTGCCGAGGTTTACAGTCTGAGGAGGCTGCGCCCGCCTGAGGAGGTTTACACAAGCACTCCTCCCTCTGGGCTCTGGGCTCTGCACCGACTGAGAGGAAAGGCCTATGAGATGAAGCTACCAGAGCTGAGCACACGACACTAGAAGTTGGTCACGAGGCAGGACAAAGCCCACTTAGGACTTTGCTTCTCCCTTGCTTTCTTTGTTGTCTAATTAAGCAATCAGTCAGGAAATCATCACTCAACAGGCTGAGAAGCTGGAGGAGAGGACAGAGATGTCAACAGGGACACTGGAAAATGCCGTTCTCAGGCACATTCTTGCCTTCATCCTAAACAACCACACAACAGTGAAGAAGGCATTTAATCTGCAAAGGCCTCAGCCTCCTCCCCTGGGAAATGAACTAAGTGGGTCCAGGTACTTTACCGGCCCTTGGTCCCATGCTTTGCCAGGGAGGTCCTGCCCTACTATCAAGGAGACGCTACATAGACAGGGAAGTGCTAGGGGAGACCTCTGTAAGGGGTCACAGGGCCAAGAAATATAAATCCAAGTCTACAACCTGGTCTACAGAGTGAGTTCTAGGACAGCCAGGAGAAACAAAACAAAAAGACTATAGAGAAGACAATTTCCTATATAATTTTTTTTTTTAATTCAAGAAACAGAACAGGACATGACAACTCACATACAATCTCAGTCCTTGGGAGTCAGGAGGATTGTGAGTTCAGGGTAAGCCTGGGCTACACAGCAACCCCATATCAAAAGAAAGAAAAGTAAGGAAGAAGAGAGAGGGTAGAGGCTGGAGAGATGGCTCAGCAGTTTAGAGCACTTGTTCTTGCAGAGGGTCCGTTCCCAGCACCCACATGATGGCTCACAACCATCCTAAACTCCAATTCCAGGGAAGCCTACACGAAGCATGCACACGGTGCACATATGGACATGCAGGCAAAGCACTCTACACACAAAATAAAATAAGTAAAAAGGAGGTGGAGTCAGCAAGCAGGAAGACAGGCGGCCTCCTCTGGGCTCTGACAGGCTCGTGTTAGAATCAGGACTGAGTGTGCACACAGGGATCTGATTCCAACACCCTTGGCTCTCCAAGCCCAACTAAGGGAGGTCATTAGAGCGTCTGCCCATTTAGACAAAGGCCCTGCTCACACTGCAAAAGGCGAAAGGCGGACTTGGCCAGCCATGGTGAACAGGGGCAGTGTCCAGCTCCATCTTCCGTTTACCCTCACACGCAAGGGGGACAAGGCCAGCCAGCCCACAGCTGTCCCTGCTCAGGCCAGCAGAGAGAGGGAAAATCAGGGGTCATACCTACCTCCATTCCCTTTTCTAGCTCCCACAGATGCCACTGACAGAGCTGACTCCTGGGGATGGAGCTATAAGAGGGGACGCGCCTCAAATCACAGCCCAGAAAGCTGGACTTTGTAAAAGAAGAGGGAAGGAAACAAGATTTCAAATGAAAGGACACTTAGAAAATTGCCCTTATCAACCAAAGGTCCCTCTAGTTCTGAGACCCTGACGCCAGACTCACCAGAGCAGGCAAAGACAGAACCTGTGGCATCCAACCTTGATCTGCATTTGGTCCACTGCGGCCAATCTGAGGACCAGGGCTTCCAGATCGAGCTCTTTCCAAAGAGCCCTTTCCCTGGCCTCCTCTGAGGGTAGCTAGAAGCAGTGATGAAACCCAAAGCCCCTTTGGACCGGTCTCCAAGGTTCGATTGCTCAATTTCCGGGTATTTTCACAACTGATTGTCAAGCACAGTTATTACTAAATCTATGTTTACATTATTGAATAACCAGCTGAATTCTATAAAGAGCAAACAAAGGTCACCACACACTCAGAACAGCATCTCCTAGCCATGAGACCACTTTTTTGCTATGTGCCCTTGATTGGGCACATAGCAAAGGACATCTGTAATGTGGAGATTGGCAAAGATCTTAAATCCGGTTCCCCAGCCCCATCCTTGCCTCCTACACAGCAGCTGTTCGAAGTTGACCAGCCAGTTGCTCTCTGTGCGGCCAAGCCTGTGTGTCCAGTTTGGACCCTTCCACCTCACCTCTAGAGTAATCAACCAACCTACACTCAAATCATCTGATCCCACTAGCTGAATGCTGCCTAGGCTTAACCACATCAGCATCAACCTGGCTTCTTTACCCCAAATCTCCTCTCTTCCTTTTCCTTCCCTCCCCTCTTTTTGCTTTTCCTCCCTCCCCTCCTTCAGGTCGGTGTTTCTTTATTTTGAGACAAGGCATCTCTCTGTACCCCAGGCTGGCCTCAACTCTTATCCTCCAGCCTCATCCTCCGGGGTTACAGGCGTTACCACCACACCTCTCAACCTACTTCAAATGCAGCTTCCACAAGTCCCAGCAAACACACACATGTTCAGATTATAAACCTTAAGAGGTGTCTGGTCTGTTGGAAAATACCAGTATTGACCTTCAAATTATATCTGGGGGCAGCTATAGGCACCTGTCACCAAGACTGATGAC
Organism: Microtus pennsylvanicus; assembly: GCF_037038515.1. Taxonomy (NCBI): domain Eukaryota; kingdom Metazoa; phylum Chordata; class Mammalia; order Rodentia; family Cricetidae; genus Microtus; species Microtus pennsylvanicus. The sequence goes on from NC_134591.1 coordinate 77,631,043, forward strand.
CTGAACTCAACTCACAGGCCGGAAGAGGAGCTCCAACTCCAGTACTTGCTCTATGACCTCCATGTGTGTACACACATAGGCACACACATGTGTATACAGGAATGCACACACAAACACAATAAGAGTCACAGAGGTTTGGAGTACAGTATTTCCCACCGTCCTCGTCTATTCTGCTGGCGCCTCTGCCTGGATTACTACAGAACGCCCTTCCTCCCTCCTATGTCTCCCTCGGGCCCTGCACGATTGAGTCTAGCAGAGGGGCCAGCGTGACCCTCCCGGCGGTGGTAGGATCATGTCCCCAGGTCTACACATTCTAGCTTCTCACTATCATTTCTTTACCTCTTATGCTATTCTGCGCATTCTCCTGCCCCAGAACCTCTGTACGGGCTCTTCTCTCTGTCTGACCTACTTTCCCCGCAGGTGCCCATATGGTGCATTCCTTCACTAACTTAAGCAAGACCACTTTCTCAGTCAGGATTTCTCAGACAACTCCACAAAATACTAGAACTGCCACCTTCACTTCATGCCTCCTCCCTCCTCCCCACTCTATTCTCTCTGGAGTCTCTCCTTCCTTCCTTCTTTCTGTCCTTCCTTCCTTCCTTCTTTCTGTCCTTCCTTCCTTCCTTCTTTCCTTCCTTCCTCCCTTCCTTCCTTTTCTTCCTTCCCAGCTTCCTGTATCCTAGGCTGCCCTCAAACTTGATATGTAGTTGGGGATTACCTTGACTTTCCTTGTTTTATTTGATGCGTGTGGGTGTTGTGTGTGATTGTGTGCTATATGCATGCTGGTGCCTGGAGAGGCCAGAATAAGGCTTCAGGTGCCCTGGAATGAAAGTTACAAACAGTTGTGAGCTGCCATGTGAGTGCTGGGAATTGAACCCAGGTCCTCTGGAAGAGCAGCCAGTATTCTTAACTGCTGAGCCATCACTCCAGACCCATGGACGTCTGTTCTTCCCTCCTCTATCTCCTGAACGCTAGGATGACAGGAATGAGTCACCATGTTTACTTTTGTGCCGTGTTGATATGTTATGTATGCTAGGCAAGCATGCCACCAAATGAGTCACATCCCCAGCCCTATGTCTGTATGATGATGACGTCCAGCCTGAGGCAGGGAGAGGTATGCTCCCTTCAGTGCAGTGTCTCCGGCATCCCAAACAGGGCCAAGCACTCAGCAAGCTCCGTGTGACATTTGCCAATGATGAAATAAATACCATTTGCACAGGATCACTGTAACCTCGTGAACACGGGGCCCAGGACTGATATTGGCATGGAAACAATGCGTTGTAACGGCCACGTCAGGCGCCATGCCGCTGCAACCCACCAGCAGCTGCTTCTTGCGTATGACAACACTTGGGTAGTGTGAGCTATTTATGGTGCAAATGCCATCTGCCAAATGCTAGGCTTGGAGCCTGACAAGCGACGAACCCTTGCACTCTTGCTACTGTTCTGTGAGGTAGGTGCTGCCATCAACCATTTCAGAGCAGTGAACTAAGACACGGGAAGGTAAACTATCTTGCTGATGGCCAGACAACCTCAGAGGTGACGGGCCTGGTGGTGGAGCTAACTGCCGAGGCCACTATAAAGTGTGTGGCTAAAAGGCTGGAAGCAGCTCAGCAATTAAGAGCAGTTGCTGTTCTTGCAGAGGACACAGATTCAGCTCCCAGCACCCACATGATGGCTTATAACCATCTGTGACTCTAGTTCCAGAGAACTCAGCGACCTCTTTTGGCCTCTGCAGGCATTGTACACACGTGGTATTCATACATATATGAAGACAAAAACTCATACCTGGAAATAAAAATAATAAACCTTAAAAAAAGAGAAAAAAGAATTCCCAAACAACGAAATGGCAAATAGCAGCATGGTGTGCCATTACTGGTTTTCCTGACAGTGGCTGCTCACATAAACCAGCTGGCCAGGAACTGCTCTAAGCTGCCATGTTACCCCGAACACTAGTGGCCTCTCACTGGTCTCTGCTAAGGCCCCATGTCCACTTGCCTAATAGTGACACAAATGCCCTCCTTCTGATATAGGAAGACATGGAGTCAATACCCAAGTGAACCCAAAGAGCCCTGTGGGCGAAGACACTGAGTATACATCTGGAATTGTATACTCCAGGCCTCTCTGCAGCTGGGTGAGCTGAGGCAATGTCTAACCTGTGTTCTCAACCACAAAACAGAAAAGCAAGTCTGTCACACGCACACACGAAGACGATCCATGTAAGGCACTCTGGCGCCACGCTTGGCAAGCTGTAGGCTGTTCCAAAATGCTAGCTTCTGCCACTGAACATGAGCGTCATGAAGGTGGCTCCCACCAAGCCTTGGAAGCGACGAACCACCTTGCCACAGAAAACCTGCAAGGCATGGTTCCATCTGACCACACTGACGAAAGGCTGAAGAGCTACAGGGCTGGCATGGCCCCTTCTCAGCTCTTGAGAAGTCTACCATCCAGCCAGAAGAACAGAGTATGACAGCCGGGTGTCGCAGTACCTGTCCACAACCCCGTAACCCAAGAAGCTGAGGGTAAGGGCTGAGAGCTTGAGACCAGCCTGGGATACAAAACAAGACCCTGTTCCCAAAACACACAGCAGGGCTGGAGAGATGACTCTGCAGTTACGAGTACCTGCTGCTCTTGCAGAGGACCTGAATTCAGTTCCCAGCATGTACTTGGCAGCTCACAACCATCTGTAACTTCAGCCCTTGCCTGGCCTACGGGGTTCCAGGCACACGTGTGGCATACAGATATGCATGGAGATAAAACACCCAACCACACACACAAAATAAATAAATAAGATAAAAACAAAACAAACTGGGGTAGGGGGGAGGACGATCTAGAGAATTTGCTCAGCGGTTAATAGCACTTGCTGTTCTGGTAGAAGACTGAGATTCTAGCATTACAACTCCCTCTTCCGTTCTCCACAGGCATGTGAACATACACGCACGTACACACGCACATACAAATAAAATAAATGAGGCTGGAGAGACGGCTCAGTGGTTAAAAGCTCTTGCAGAGGACTCAGGTTTGACTCCCCACATCCACACGGCCGCTCATAACCATCTACAACTCCAGTTCCAAGAGAGCCCATACCCTCTTTTAGCTGAACACGGCACACACATGGATGGTATGCTTACACACATGCAGGCGAAATACTCATATGCACAAATTTTTAAAAATAACATATTTGCAAAGGAGTATGAGCTGGGGCTGTAGCCAAAGGTCTGGGGCTTGCCTAGTGCGTACGATGTTGTAGGTGGAAAACAATGGCCCCAGTGGGAAGTGAGGCTGAGGTTGCGCAGCCCTAACCCCTGGCTTACTTCTGGATTACCTTCCCTGCTGTAAAATGGGGATAAACGACCTCATTTTAGTGGCTGGCCAGAAGAAACCGGATCAGGGAACAAAACGTACTTCGTGAGGACATGGTGTAAGGGGTTTTCCTTACCTTACAGCCCAGGACAGCTGCTCTGGGCAGCTCTGGAGCACTGGGCCACCGATAGCCAAAGCAATCGTCCTAATTCCCCTTTACGGTTTTGTTTTGTTTGGTTTTGAGAAAAGAGTGTGGCCAGGTAGCCCAGGCTGGCCTGGGCTGGACATTCTTCTGCCTCGGTCTCGGAAATGCTGGGATAATGGATAGGCCCCACCACTCCGGCTTTTCTTTCTCTTTAAAATGGCCCCTGATCTACCTAAACAGCCAACAGTAATCTGTTGCTTTCTGTTAAATCACCTTGTATTTAAAATTTATTGTTGTTGTTGTTAAATACAAAACTCTTTAAAAAATGAGCCGTGCTCAAGTCAAACACAGTATTTTTTTTAAGGTAGGGTCTCACTGTGTGGCTAGCATAGAACGCTAATTGCAGAAAAGGCTACTAGCTTAGATCTCAGAGATCTTCCCACCTCTGCCCCCCTCCCACCAAGTGCTGGGATTAGAGATGTACACCACTATGCCCCTCTTAAACAGTCGCTTTTCTGGGATGTGCTCCCAAAATAAGGATTAGCCTCATCAATTCAAAAGATTCGGCCAGTCATGCATCACGGCAGAGACTATAGGAGTCCTGGTTTTCCAGCTGGTTACCTTTCAAGGGGCACGATAGAGGGGTGGACTAGCTACTGTATCAGCCATGTGGAATTTTCAGTTCTTACTTCCGGCTAAGCATTCAAGGCTGGGGGAGCCGGCTTTCAGAGGCCCCGTGTCCCTGGAAAAGAATTTGCTGGGTCGGTATGCAGGAAACGCTCACGCGATAGCAGCTGCCAAAGTTTAAGCATTGGGAAATCACCGGCTCGCTCTCTGCGGCACGTTCCGGGAAGCCTAGGGCCAAGGGCGCGCTGGGCCCCCAGGGCTGCAGGGGAAGGGGCCTGGCCGCCTCCTACTGGCCCATCACCTAACTGCACCGCATCCCCACGCCCTGCAGAGGTGGAGTGGGGTGGGGTGGGGTGATGATGCCTTTATTCCGCGGAAGGAGGAGCGTGCGGGTGAAGGTTCGGTGACTCGGGCGAGCACCGTGGGACTGGAGCCATCTCCATGGCCGGCTGGCTAGCCTGCCGTTGGATGCAAGAAGTGCGCAGCGCAGAGCAAGCAGGGGGGGTGCAGCTTACTTCATCTCGCTCCTCCGGGAAGTGGCCCGGGCTGGCTAGTACGACTGGCAGCTGGGGTCGGGGAGTGGGGGGGAACCTGCGACCCCCTGCCCGCGCTTCGTCTTCGGCAGGTGCTCGCTTCACTCGGGGCCGCGCTTCGGTCCTCCGAGAGCGCCCGGGCGCGAGGCCAAATTCAACCCGGGATGCCGCAGTATTTCAGGCTGCGTAGCGACAGGGCCCAGCGGGCAGGCCTCTGGCCACCGCGGCCCCGCGCTGCGGTCACCCGGGCGCCAGGAGCGCGCGCAGTGGGGCCTAGGGCGAAGCGCGCGCAGGAGGCGGAGCCTCGGACCTGGGCACTCCCCCTATCTCGCGGGCGCGGTAGAGGAGGCGGAGCCTCCGAGTGCTTCCTAAAGTCCAGCTGCTACACTTGGGCTCTTTCTTGCCTTGCTTCCGTGGTCCCTTCTGCTATCCGGGTCATACTCTCAATGGCAGGGCTGCCCTGCTGCGCGGGAAAACGCGTGTGCCCCTAAAGTTTGCTAGGGGTGGAGATAGTGGATGTGTTGTTGAGAAAATTCAGAGGATGAGCAGTGTCTCTGACTTGACGTCTGGAAGCTGGAACATGTTTCCTGCTGTCCCTAGGCCTCATAGTCCCCCATCTGTAGAGTGAATAGCTTGGTCCACTGTACCCAGAGGAGTGAGTTAAAAAACGCCGGGAGTGTACACCCTTCCCACACCTTCACCAGCTGGCTCCAGATCTCTGACGCCCCCTAACTGTAAGGGGCTTGGGACTCTCTCTGTGTTCTGATGAGGGTTATCTTGTGCCTGTGCGAGGCCTTAAGTAAGACAGGAAATAAACAGCGTTTTATGAAGAGTAGCAGCTGTGTAAAAGACATCTCAGCTCTTGGCTCCACCCACCTCCTATCCATTTTGGTGCACTGTTCCCAACCTCGTGCCATTTCAATGCTAACCCTACCCTACAGTGTCCCCATGATCCTGACGCTGAAGATGAAGCTGCTTCTTCCCTCCGTGACCCTCAAGCAACTTCGGGCTAACGAAGGCAGGGATGGCACTGCACTGACGGCAGGATGCCCTTGGACCTCTCCTGGATGTGAGGGTGCCCATCTTTGCTTTTGGAGCATCATTGCTCTGTTCCTTCTTCAGAGGTTCCTCCGAGCCACCACACAGGCAGAAAGGCTGCATGGCCACCTCTGAGCCACTGGAAAGCCTCCTGGTGTGAGAGAAAACGCAAACCAGTCTGGTGAAAAGTCACAACGGTTGCTCTCTGCCCGCATAGCACTAGCAGGGGAATTTGGCAAGACCAGAAGGACCAAGTGAGGCCAACAGGCTTGATTTCCATGATTACCATGGTCTATCTGCCTTACTTATATTCCAGGCCATTGACCACTGTGTCTAGCCTTTTTATGTGGGTGCTAGGCATCCAAACTTGGGTCCTCATACCCGCACAGCAGTCTCTGTACCCACAGACCCATCTACCCTGCGTCTTCTTGTTTGATCTGAACAATTTATTAAATTTCTTCAGAGAATCAATCCATTTATGTCAAAAATCCAATAGTTTAGGTAGAAGACCACTGCCTCCCCAAATCAGCCCTGGGAACCTTGTCTGTGCCTGCCGTGGGATTGGTTCCAGTGCCTTTGCCTGCCTGGAGTTTCTCATCTCTGTGCTAGCAGCTACTACCCACTCCAAACCTTATGGCAAAGGTGTGCTGTCAGTAGGAAGGCGGGGCTGGGGAGGAAAGTGCCTCTGGGGGAAAGGCTTCTAAGGGCAGATCGCTTCAGGTTTATCTTGCCCTGGGTAAGGAAGTCACCAGGGGCTCCGCCTGTGGAGCACATTGCTGGGGACTTTGCTTCCTCATCACAGAGCATACTGGGTAAACAGAAGTCGGGGGTTAACTCAACCTGCCTTGCAGACACGGAAAGTGAAACCCAGAGAGATGAATGACTCACAGACATGTCTATGGAGTTAGAAATAAAATCACGTTGCAGTTTCTATTTTCAGGCACCATGCCCCTAGTCGGCTCTACTTGCTGGCTCCTTGCTTCTCACAGGGGAGGGGAGGGAGGGAGGGAACAGGTGTCGTACGTTTTTCAGCCATGGGTAGACATTTTCGTACCCAGATGAGAAACCTCCAAATGACTTGTTATGTTTTAAGATTGGCTCTGTAAAGTAGCCTTTATTTTATTCTCTTTTGCTGCCATAATAGGGTACCACATTTAAACAGCATAGAGCTGTCATCTGACCGCTCGCTGGCTTGGGTCTGGCTGGGCTACAGGGCTCAAGGCTCGGGTCCTTTGTAGAGAAGCCATTTTCTTGCTCTGTCTTGCTCCATCCATCCATCATCTTCTGCTCGTGGTACATCTCGGTGCCTTGTGATCTAAGGAGTCCCCAGTTTCCCTCCTGATTTCACTGATGACTGTTCTCAGTTTGAAAATTCCTTGGCCTGGGAACTTTCTTATCTTCAAGGTTTAGATTAAAAAAAATTGAGAATTGAAAATCTCTCTTACTCTATCAGGGTGCAATTTCTGACTCAGCCAGGAAAGGGCATCTGATTTAAGGGTTCGTGATACTAAATTAGAAGGGGGGACACTGGTATAATCCCAAATTATAATATTTCTCATTTTAGATTTTCCATATTTGGGGGGAGGGGCTAAAACTTTCTATGTAGACCAGGCTGTCCTTGAACTCACAGAGATCTACCAGCCTCTGTCTCCTCAAGTAATGGGATTAAAGCACCATTGTTTATTACTATTATTTATTAGTGTTATGTGCACGGGTGCTTTGCCTGCGTGGTGCCTGTGTTCCACATGCACACCTGGTGCCCTTAGAGGTCAGAAGAGGCCATCACAGCCCCTGGAACTGGAGTTACAGATGGTTGGGAGCCACCATACGGTGCTGGGACCCAAACCTGGATTCTCTGCAAGAGCGGGCAGTGCCCTTAACCACTGAGCCATTTCTCTAGTACCCCAAAAGTATTTTTAAGATTATTTTTACTTATGTGTATGTATATACATGTGTGTACAAGTACCTGAAGAGGCTAGAAGAGGGCACAGGATGCCCCGGAACTGGAGTTATGTATGGGCTATGCGGGCAACCCAATATGTGTGCTGGTGTCTTAGTTGGGGTTCTCATTGCTGTGAAGAGACACTAGGACCACAGGAACTCTTACAAAGGAAACATTTAATTGGGGTGGCTTGCTTGCAGTTTCAGGGGCTCAGTCCATTATCATCATGGCGGGGAGCACAGCCATGTACAGGCAGATGTGGTGCGGAAGTAGTAGCTGAGAGCCCTACATTTTTCAGGCAACAAGAAGTTGACTGAGGTGCTGGGCAGTATCCTGAGCGTAGGAAACCTCAAAGCCCACCCCCACAGTGACACACTTCCTCCAACAAAGCCACACCTCCCTGTGAGATTATGGGGGCCTATTACATTCAAATCACCACAGTTGAGACCCAAACTCCAGCCCACTTCAGGAGTGAGCACCAAGCTCCCTTGGCCACTAAACCAACTCTTCAGTTCCCAATAAATAATGTTTAATTGCATAGGTGTGCTTTGTTTTGTTGATGCCATCATCATTATTAGACAGATATTTGGATTATTTCTGCTTTTTGGCTCTTGAGAACAAGGTAGTTATGAACATGTGTGCATGTCTTAATGTAAACACAGCTTTTGTTTGTCTTGGGTGTATACTCGTGGTGGAACGGCAGGGTCACAGGGCAGTTCTGTGTATGACCTTTGAGGATCTGACCCACTGTTTCCTAAACGGTTTGTACTTTTCCCCAAACCCTGCAATGCACCAAGGCTTGTGCTTGTCTGGATCTGGATTGTAGCCATCCATTCTCGAGGCCACAAAGGGGGGCTACTCGTGCTTGTTTGCATTTTCTCTATTTTCTCTAGTAGCTCATGATGCTGAAGACCACTGTCTGTCTTACTTTATCATCTGTTTCCTGAGGAAATGTCTAGCTAGATTCTTTGCCCACTTTGGTCTTGTGTGTATCTGTTTGGGTACTTGAGGAGAAGCCAGAGGCTTCAGATCCATGGAGCTAAAGTTACAGGTTGTTGTGAGCCATCTGGTGTGGGTGCCAGGAATGGACCTCGGGTCCTCTGGGAGAGCAGTAGGCAAGCTGAACTGCTGAGCTGTCTCTTCAGCCTGAGGTTTTAAAATGTTCTAAGTACAAATCCCTCGCCAGGTAAGTTATTTGCATTTTTTGTGAGAACTGGGTGTCTTAGTTTGCTTTCTTCCGCTGTGACAAAGACCATGACCAAAACAACTTTGGGAAGAGAAGATTTATTTCAGCTTCTATTTCCTAATCCAAGATTAACTCAAAGCAGGAACCTGGAGACAGGAACTGAATCAGAAACCATGAAAGAAAGTCCCTCACTGACTTCTCCATGGCTTGCTCAACCTGCTTTTTTATACAACCCAGGACCATCTGCCCAGAGACAGCACCATCTACAGTGAGCCAGGCCCTCCCATACCAACCACTATTCAGGAAAGTGCCCCCTCAGGCTTGCTTACGGGTCAGTCAGATTAACCAGTACAGGGCCTTGACTTCACCATGTAGCCGAGGCTGGCCTCAACTTTACCACGTAGCTAAGGCTGGCCTCAACTTCACCATGTAGCTGAGGCTGGCCTCGACTTTACCACGTAGCTAAGGCTGGCCTCAACTTCACCATGCAGCTGAGGATGATTTTGAGCTTCTGAACCTCCTGCCTTCATCTCTAGAATACTGGGATTACAGGTGTACACCAGCAGGCTTTGTTTATGAAGACTGGAGACAGAACCCGGGGTCCGTGCACGCTAGGCAAGCGCTTTATTACCTGAGCTGTGTCGCCCCAGCCCCGATTGCAAACGTTCTCCCCCGTTTTGTTAGCCATCTCTTCATTTTCCTGATGGTGTCCTTTAAGACATAAAAGTTTTTAATTCTGATGATGTCCACTTTATCTATTTTTACATTTGCTGTCCTGTCTAAGAAGTCTTACTTAGGCTAACCCGATATTATAGAGTGTGTGTGTGTGTGTGTGTGTGTGTGTGTGTGTGTGTGTGTGTGGTATTGTGGAGGAAATCCAGGGCCTCGTGCACACTAAAGCAAGTGTTCTGCCTGCCACGGAGTCACACCACTGAGACACAGCACAGTGCCACGCCACTGACCACACCACAGAGCCACACAGCACAGTCTTGCCAGGGAAATGCGTGCTGCGCATTCAGTCCTAGAAGTAAATCTTTCCGGCTCCTGTATTTAGTTAGGTTTGTTTGCCGTCTTTGTCTTTTTCATTATTGGGGATAAAACCCAGGACGTTGAGCTTATGACAAGAGCAGTCTACCCCTGAGTTACACCCCTGGCCCGACACACACTTCAGGTCATTTTCGGTTAACGTCTGCGGCACGTGGGTAATTGCCAGTCTCAGGATGCGCACGGCGCACCTGTGAAACATCCGCTCACAGACAGACAACACACGCATCATCAAAATGCCTGTCCCATCCCGTGAGGCTGACCCACGAAACCAGGGCCTAACAAATAAAATACCCTCAAGACAACCGCCCACAGAGTGAGGGTTTGCTGAGGAGTCAGAGTTACCAAGCCCAGGTGCTGGGGGGACGGGGGTTCCTTTGCTCTGCAAGTGGCCGTGAAGACGGAGAGAATGTTTGTCTACAGAGCACTGCGACGCATTTGGACAGAGGGGCACAAGAACAATGCGGTCCTTGCTGGAGTCAGATGGGGAGGGTGGAGAATCCCTAGGGGTTGGGAGCAAAGGGTTAGGCAGACAGAGATCAGGAGCAGCTTGCCTGGGTGTAAGCCAGGGCAGGACCTTGGGTAAGAGAAGAGAAGCACCTGTCCTCAAGGCTGCCATCCCTTGCCTTGAGCTTGGGGGGTGGGGGCGGGGGTGGGAAGAGGACGAGCTCTCAGTTGGCAAACACAACAAAAAGATAAAAGTGTTGGCGGCCATCCCAGACATCACTGCACCAGCAAGAGCTGCATTGTAGCCTGTGGGCCAAGAGAAGACACAGCCCAGCTATGGTCAAGCGACTGGCAAGCCTAGGGTCCTGGGGGAAGGACAAGGCATCCTTGTAGGGGAAATGTGATGGTCAGCAGGACCTCATGAGACAGCGGCTTCTCCAGGAAGCAGGCTCTGTCTGCCTTTCCCCAGACTGCCACTGCAGTGGCCTGGTCTGGGGCCAAGAGTTTGGAAGCCGCTGGTGAGCCAGCAGTTCCCAAGTGGCTGCAGGGTCACAGCGGGAGACATGTCCCCATTCAAGGACTCCTTGTGTTCTTCCTGTGCTGGATATGCAGGTAAGACTCCCCCAAGACACCCTCATCCCTTCAGTCAGTAGAACCTGCCAAGCTGTGCCAGGCTCAGGGACACAGCGAAGGGCCCTGTTCTCAGGCAGCCTCTAGTCTGTTCTCGGTCTGCATAAGGAACAGACAGAAATCCAATGGAGAATCAGAGTGTGGCCAGGGCCAGGAAGGAAAGACAACTGAGCGGTGGGCTGGGTTTCACTGGGTGCTTAGAGATGAGATCTCTGGGAGGAGACACTGGACAGCGGCTGGAGAGAGAGAAGCTGGTACCCAAAAGCTGGAGAAAAATGTCCCAGGAAAACACACACAAAGGCGTCCCGTGGGATCAGCTCAGCACCTCTGAAGAGCTAAAAGGCAGCGAGCATCATCTGGTCCCTTAGCAGAGGCTTCCTGGGGGCAGGGTCCGAGATGCACGGGACCTGGGAAGCTACACATGGGGTTGATGCCAGTTGCCAGCAGAGGACTCTGTGGGGTTTCAAATGGCGGAGTGACACAACTGGGGTTCATTTTAGAACCTTTGTAAATGTGGCTTGGGGGAGACGGGGGACTGGAGAAGGCAGAGTTCAAGGCCGTCTCGGGCTACATAGTGAGTTCAATGTGAACCTGGGATACAGAGTTCAGGCTCTGTCTCAAAACAAGTAAATGAATAAGGGCTAGGAATGGTGTTCAGTTGGTAGAGGGCTGGCCTCGCCTTCAGGAAGCCCTGGGTTTGATACCCTGTAAACTAGGTGTGGGTGGCACATATCTGTGATGCCAGTGCTAGGGAGGTGACTGCAGGAAGACCAGAAATTCAGAGTCATCCTTAGCCACCTGAGGGCAGCCCGTGCTTTGTAGGACCCTGCCTCACAAATAAATAAACAGGAAGCAAGATGTAAACAGAGATTGCTCATTTGTTCCCGGCCACCCAGACCTGAGTAATCACACAGAAACTATATTAATTACAACACTGTTTGACCAATACCTTAGGCGTATTCCTAGCTAGATCTCATATCTTAAATTCACCTATTTCGATTATTCTGTGTATCACCACAAAGCTGTGACCTACGGATATGGTTCCAGCATCTGTCTCCTTTGGCAGCTACATGGTATCTCTCTGACTCTGCCTACTCTTTCTATATATATCTCTTCTAGTCTGGCTATATTCTGCCCCGCCATAGGCCAAAGCAACTTTATTCATTAACTAATAAGAGCAACACATATACAGAAGGACATCCCACGTCAACAAGATGCTTTAGATTCTTGGATTATAGAAAAGCGTGCTGGGTAGAACTCATAGCAGGGTCATCCAGGCTAGCTGCACAGCTCTAAGGTGCATTGTCTGGGCATGGTGTCGCATGTCTTCAGTCCTAGCACTTGAGGAGGCAGAAGCTGGTGGGGCTCTCTGAGTTCAGGGCCAGCCTGGTTTACATAGTGAGTTCCAGGCCAGCCAAAATGACATAGAAAGACCCTCTCTCTAACAAACTAATAAACAAGCCAGTGTAAGTTTGGGGCTGGAAACGTAGTCCCACAGTAGAATGCTTGATTACGTAGCATGGATGAGGCCCTTGGTTTCAATCTCCAGGACGGAATAAGGGTCCTGCAGATTTTTCATGTTCCAGCAGGGCAGGGAAACAGAGGCAGAGACTACTGACATGGAAAGACAGTTATTGTTTTCAAAGTCCCCCGGCCAGGGGGAGAGAGGACACCACACAAGGAAGTGTCCGGATTTCTCAGGAGGCAAAGCAAGCAAGAGAACAATGTGTGCCGTTTCTGCGATGAGGAATAGGGGCTCCGGGTAAGCCGGTCTATGAATGGATAGTGTTCTAGGCAGGAAAGACCCATTGGCCCATTTCTGTCACTTCGGTGAAATACCTGAGACCCGCCCTTTATAATGAAAACAGACTTATTTGCTTCATAGTGTCGTCTTTATTTGGGGGGGGGGGGCATGGGTGTTTGTTTGTTTCTGTATTTATTGTTTTTGCTTCTGTCCCAGAACTCACTCTGTAGACCAGGTTGACCTCAAACTCACAGAGTTCCGCCTGTCTCTGCCTCCAGAGTGTTGGGATTAAAGGCGTGCGCCACCCCACCCACACAGTACATAATTTTCAAAGGATCAAGAACACGGCGATCCTTTGGCCACATCAAACGGTAGTAGCCAGCATCATTGCAGAATCATGTATGAGGGGAACAGATCCCAGAGAGATGGGAAGTTAGAAAATGCAAGAGGCAGGCTTTTCGTTGACAACAAACTGCCTTTGCAAGAATAACCAAGAGCCCATGAGAACCGCTTTCATCCCCTCTGAGAGCAGAGGCCAAGCACCCACAGGCCCCACCTCCCTCCCAACATCACCACCCCAAGGACCAAGCTTCCAACACACATACTTGTATAGCACAGCCTGCCCCTCCACTGTCCATGCTTGGCTCTGGGGTGATGAAGGCAGAGGCATGATGGTCTTGGGGTGGTGTGGGGCTCTAGGCTGCTCAATGTGCATATAAAAAGCTCCCAGGCAAACTCTTGGTAACCTCTATTAACTAACTTGACCTGAGGCTCAGGGCCGTCTGCATCAGCAGGCCTCAGACATCAGAACACCGGAAACACACAGTATAAACAAGACTCCTGAGTCCTATGGAATGGCCCTAGGGAAGAGAAATTAACAGAACTGACTGATAGACAGACACCAACCAGGGAAGAGGAGAACCCAAAGACAGTGTCTGCAAGTGAATCTCCTGGTCCTGTTTTTAGCTTTGTTTTAAACATCTTTTAAGGGGACTGAAGAGATGGCTCAGGGGTTAAGTACACTGACTGTTCTTCCAGAGGACCAGCGTTCAATTCCCAGCACCCATATGGTAACTCACACTGTCTGTAACTCCAGTTCCAGAGAATCCAGTTCCCTCTTCTGGCCTCTGTGGGCATCAGACATACATGTGGTGCACAGACACACATGCAGGCAGAACACCTATATATGTAAAACGAATAATTTAGAAACACACATGTAGCAGACTCTCCTGACGGTGTAAATAATTGCTTTCTAACTTTTTTGCTTTATTAGAGCTCATTTTATTGAATTTAATTATATATATATATATATGTAAATGCCTGTAACTATTTTTTTAAGACAAAGCATAGTTATGTAGCCCAGGCTAGCCTCCTGCTGCCTCAGCCTCCCACAGTGCTGGGATTACACATATGTGTCACACCTAAGCATGTCATTCTTATTTGTATACACTACCACACCTAGCTGTTATTCTCCTTCAAGGAAATAGAGCCCCCATAGGACATAAAATAAGTGCTAAAAAAAAAAGGAACTTCTCTGGCTTTTGACGGCCCAGCCCCCTTGGAAGGAAGGGCAGGTGATGTTTTTGTGCCTGACTGGTCGGGTTTGCTGTCTATTGACACAATCTAGAGCCCCCTGGGAAGAGGGAACCTTAATTAAAGACGTGTTCAGATCTGAGAGATTGTCTTGATTGATGGCTGCTGTGGGCGGGCCCAGCCCACTGTGGGCGGCAACATCCCTAAGCAAGTTGGCCCGGGCTGTGTTAAGGAATCCAGCTGGGCCTGAGCCAGAGAGTGAGGCCATAAGCAACATTCTCCCACCATTTCTGCTTCATTTCGGCCTGAGCTTTCTTCCTGACTTCCCTCGGTGATGGGCTGTGACCTAGAAGAGTAAACAAGCGAAACCTTTCCCTTTCTGAAGTTGCTTTGGTCATGGTGTTGTCTGCAGCAACGGAAGGGCAAACTAGGACTCCTCTAGAACACGACCTTGACCTGGTGAGAGACTCAACGAGGCGGGGTGTCACAACACCTGGCGTCAATGCTCGCTGATCTAGATGTCCCTCAGCATCTGCCGTGTGGGTGGAATATTGATTCTTGGTGAGAAATTGGATTGTGTGGTTTAGGACCGATGAAGGACTCAGGTGGTTTTTGTGACACTGGAGCCTCCCGTCACACCAGCTGACAGATGCTCACGTAGAGGTGACCATGTGGCACCTTCAAGCTTCATTGTTTACGGGAGAGAAAATATAATCGCAGTGGGTTGCAGCCTTCTCGTGTTAACCAGACTGTAAACACTTTGCAGGCAAGGTGTCCAGTGCTCCCAGCCTTACCTGGCGCTCCCCTCCCCCCACCAAGGCTCTTCTTATCTACGTTGGTTGGTTCCACGCGTGAATTAATGAGCGGAGCATAGTTGTTAGCGGACTGGATCTTTGTCAGATAAATGTCTGCTTTTCGTGTATGGAAAAACTCTCACTTGGTTGCGTTTCAAAGCGTTAGAGCAGAAGCGTGAAAGAGCAGAGCGGGGAAGATGGCTTAGTTGATCAAATATTTGCTGAGCAAGCTTGGGGACCAGGGCCCCAGAACTCAGGGAAAGCTGGCCTAGGATGTAGCATGGGTCTGTATCCTAGAGCTCTTACTGTGAGATGAGAAGCCTAAGGGCCAGTTGGTCCAGAACACAGCAACAACAAGAGACCTCGCCCCAAACAAAGTGGTAGGTGAGACACAGGAGCCGAGATTGTCCTCTGACCTCCACACACATGTCATGGTGTGCACGCACGCACACACACACACACACACACACACACGAGCACACGCGGTGAAGACCAGGCTGTCCTCACGTTCACAGAGCTCTGCTTGCATCTGCCTTGAGTGCTGAAATTAAAGGCGTCCACTGTCACACCCAGCACCAAAGATTTTTCTACAGAGTGAAGAAGCAGAATGGGAGGAGATGTTTGGAAACAGTATCTCTGCTGAAAAAATTAACATTCGAAATTCATAAAGGCCTCTGGCACCATAATAAGAATAACTTCCACGGAGAAATATCAAACAGTCCTAGGCTTGCCCAATCAGAAGGAAGGAGGAAGGGATGAGGGAAGGCAGAGGAAATTGGAATGCCCTCCTGTTAAAGAGCCTTGAATGTTCCTTCAGTGTGTCCCGACTGAAAAAGGAGTTTTATGTTGGGGCATCAGACCCCAACACTTTAGACACCTGTCTGTTCCTGTGCAGAAGGAGGCAAAAGTGCTACGGGGAGGAGGGGACAACAGTGGAAAGACACAGGGTGTGTGGGGAGGGGCTATGACTTTGGTGCTGCAGATCCTCTGTGCCACTGGAGAAGGGGCCAAGAGGTCCAGGGCCTAGCCTTAGATGCCATTCAAGGGGCACGAGAGCCATTTTTAAGGACTGGGCTCCCCATGAGTTCCACTTGCTCAGTGCGGGAAGCTACAGGCGAAGGCTTTAGAAATGCCTACCGAGGACTCATCTCGCCTGGCAGCTAAGGCAATTAGCACATGTTTTAATGAGGGCTGTTGTTTGTACTGCCTGCCTCACCTCTGCCGGCTTTCTGCAGACCAGACAGCGCTGGCTCCAAACCTGCATTCATTAGCGTTCTGTGATGGGATTCCTTCAAGAGGCAGAGCCCGAAGCTAGCTGGTGAGGTCCAGCGTCCTGGAACTTAGTAGAGAGAAGCGGGTTCAGGTCAGGCCTCATCCAGGGACTGCTTGAGTCAGAAGAGAAGCATCCTGCTAGCTTCTTGAGCCCCTTCAAGGGAGGAAGCGTTTCAGTGGCCTCAACCTAGATTGGGGTTCCTTTCTTCCTTCTTCCCTTCCTCCCTTCCCTTCCCTTCCCTTCCCTTCCTCCCTTCCCTTCCCTTCCCTTCCTCCCTCTCTTCCCTTCCCTTCCCTTCCTTTCTTTCTTTCCTTTTCAGACAGAATCTCACGTAGCCCAGGCTATCCTCAAACTCAATATGTAGCCAAAGGCGACCTTGAGCTCCCTATCTCCTGCCCTCCCTTCCCCAGTGCTGGGATTATGGGCATGAGCTGCCACCCCAGGTTTATCCCATGCTGGGGATGAAACCCAGGGCTTCCAGCAAGCTCACCGGCTGCCCCTCAATGCCTTGCCTGTGGAGAAGTGGACTCTCAACACCCTTCCTGAGTTTGGGACTAAGGAGAGCTGCCTGGCTAACGCTAACTCTAACCACCTTCTGCATGAAAATGCAGATGATTGGGAGCTGAAGAAATGGCAGCAGTTAAGAGCGCTGGATGCTCTTCCAGCCAATCAGGGTTCGGGTCCCAGCACCTACATGTCAACTCATAGCCATTTGTAATTCCAGTTTCAGGGGCTCACATAGCCTTTTCTGGTCGCTATGGGCCCAGGAACATATGTGGTACATAGACATACGTACAGACAAAACCACCCATGCACATAAAAAAAAGATTTTTTTTTAAAAATTGCAACTGGACAAGGCTTTTTCCAGGCATTGAGAGGGACACGGGCATTGGAATGGGGCCTTCGGAAAGATTACTGTTCTTGCTGTGCTGATACAGAGTCTGTCCCAGCTGTGATAAGCGCCTGCCGTGGGGATAAACACTCCATGTCTCAGATCCACTCCACACAAGTGCAGCCACGCAGCGACTCAGCCTAGGGGGAGGAAAGGCTGCTGTATGTGATGCTGTAGCTGCCCAGGGTTTCTCAGTTTCTAACTCGCAGGACACAACTAATGTGATACCTTTCCCCTCGTTTTCAGCAATTAAAAAGCAAATCATTTTGCTTACTGTAAGTTCACGTTTCGGAAGCGTTAAGTCACTCTTTGCAGTGCTGAGTGACTCTCCCCAGCATTCCCCTCCAAAACGCTTCCATCTCCTGCAACAAAACCGTCCCCATTAAACACAAGTTCACAGTATGTAGGGCTTTGGTGACTGGCTTCTTCCATTTAAATTAATGTTCCCCCAGTTCGATCATGTGGAAGAAATTGCCAGTATTCCTTTCCTTTTGATGGCTGAGTAATATTCCACTGTGCGGATATGCCATATTTGTTGATCTGTTCATTTGTCTATAGACACTTGGGTTCTTTCCACATCTTGGTTATTGCATGCCTGTGTATCCAATCCTTGGTAGGTTGAGACAGGAGGAATGTGAGTTTCAGGCTACCCTGGACTACATAGCAAGACCCTGTCTCAAAAGAAGGAAAAAGGAGAAAAATAAAACAAAACAGGACCTGGGTGTTTTGGGTGTGCATCTCAGCAGTAGAGGGCCGCTCAGCTGTACCAAGCCCTGGATTTAACCCTAACATCAACAATAGTAATAATTTAATAGTTTTGAGTCATGCAAAATCTAAACTGTGAAAAATTGTCAGCGGACTCAAGGGACCCATGTGAATCACCAAACAACTTACCGAGGCCCAGGAAGGACACTGCTCAAGGACAAGTCACCACCAAGAGCCCTCATTCTGAGGCTCCACCACACTGCAGCCCCGAGTCTTCCTCCTCCACCAATACTGAAGGCCCCCCAACCACCCTCCTTCCTCTCAGCTCTACAGCATGTGTGGGCCTCCTCACCTGCCTTAATTACGAAGGGGCCGAGGCTGGAGACACACCATCTGGGTGAGCGGGTACAGCACTGACAGGCAGGCCACCTCACCTGCCTAGGATCAGGATGAGGTGAGGGGGCACAGAGACCAGGAATCTTACTCTTCAAGGAGCTCTCTCTTCTCTTTAAAAACAGCCTTTTAATTAGATTCTAGTCATAGAAAATTCAATCTGCTTTCTTTTTATTACTCTTCTGCTATTTGAGATTGTGCCCTTGGTGCCTGAGAATGGTGATGAGCAGAAGCCAACAGATGTTCAAAGGGACTGTGTTAGAAAGAAAGAAAGAAAGAAAGAAAGAAAGAAAGAAAGAAAGAAAGAAAGAAAGAAAGAAGAAAGAAAGAAAGCCCCTGATCTCCCCCGCCCCAGAAGGCTGGGATTCCTCGCAGACTTGGCAGTCCCTGGAGGCCACTGGCCCACCCAATGCTTGACTGCCCTTTCCCTAGTGACAGACCCTCGTTTTTCTTCTGTGTGGCAATGTTCATAGTTGTACCACTGTTTTCCCAAGCTTCTTTTGCAGCTGGGTACGACCACATGTCTAAGTTCTGACCAACAAAGTGCAAACAAAATTGATCAAGTAGAGTTATGAAAAGGACTTAACTTTTGGTCCCTGGTTTCCTCTTCCCTGCCTCTTCTTGTTTGAAATGTTGATGGCACTCCAGCCTCTCTTCTGGCTCAGGCTGAGGATAACAGAAGAGAAGGGTGGGGAAGCCAGAGTTTCTCTCTGGTGACACAGAGGGACTACCATAAGCTACAAAGAATGGTTAAAATATTTTTGATCTCTACAATACTTTTTAAGTTAAAGAGTCAGAAAATTTCTGTGTCTATTTGGGGACCAGGAACCCGGAACTGCACGTGCGCCAATGACACATGCCTGAAGTCAGGGGTCAACTTGTAGGAGTGGGTTCTCTCCTCAAACACTGTGTGGGTCCCGGGGAATGGAAGCATCAAGCACCTCTAATCTACTGAGCCATCTCACCGGCCCCTCAACAGCATTTTAAGTGAAATAGAAATTAGTTCATGTTATGCTGAGCTCACCCAGAGGCCCTAACCCTAAGTTTCTCTCCACGCGGCCAATCTGCAGACAAGGAGAGACCAGCTTTAAAGAGGTGTATTTGCTCACACGAGGTCCTTAGGATAGGCCTGACCTCTCACCACTGCTGTCTTATACAGTCTTGAATAAAGAGACCAGGACAGACAGAGGGGCATTCCCCAGAGCACATTCTACCTTCAGGCCAACAGAGAAGCTTCAGGAGGAAACAGCCTCACCAACACCTTCCTCTGGAACTCCCAAACACCCAGAGCTGTGGAAAGAAGAGATTTCGGCCGTTTCCGCTGTCCGGTCCGTGGTACGCTGATAAAGCAGAGGGAACGGAGGAACAGACAGACAGGGGAATCGGGAGAGAAGAGGGTGGGAAGAAGCCAGCAGCTGGCCAGCAGCGAAGCAGCCAGGCTAAGTCTATGATTGTCGTTGTTTGTCGAGGGGCAGCTCTCTCAGACTGGAATTTCCCGGTGGAGAAACTTCAGGGCCTCTGTCTACACAATGGTGCCACCCCACTGAGAAAAGACAGAGCCATGCTTGAGCCAGGGAACCAGGGAACCCAGGGCAGCAGCAGCTGCCAGACTGCAGGGACTATAGCAAATGGCATGAGGAGCAGAGATATGGAAAGAGCTTGGGGGTGGGGTGAGTGTGGAGACCATCAGCGGAGAGTGTGAAGGCTAGATCTAGTAGCCTTTGGCCTTGGCAGGGTTGCAGAGTTCAGGCTGCAGGAACCAGTTCTCCCAGCTCATACACGAGGACAAGGCAGGGGCGACCTCTATGTCTGTGACCAGTAGCTGTGACACAGGGGGGTGTAAGAAGCAGTTTTCACTTACAGTGCCATGAGAGAATTTTACAAGTAGTGTGCGGGACACAGATTGGCCTGGAAGTGAGCAGTTTGACTCAGCCACCTAGGGAAGAGCAGAAGTCGGCTTCTCCACTTACTCACAAACCCAATGGATCCTATTGTGCTCCTGGCTGTTGCTGGAGAATTAGCAGGGATGAAGCAACTGTCCCACATCTTGTCCCATGACAGGGACCCCATGAGAGAACCTGTCAGCAAAAAGCAGGTTCGGGGGACGTTTCTGGTGCAGCTGAAGAAATGCAGGCACATGCGCAGGAAGGTACTCGAGGGTCCTGGAAGGCTGCCTTGTGATAAAAATAGCTTCCATTTGGCTACTGGGGCCTGAAGATGCACCCACCATTCCTTTTGTAGTTAAAGTGTCTTTGTTCTTCTGTTAAACACAAACTCCCTTGAGGAGAAGGCTCCCAGAAGCCAGCTAACTACCTTAGAGAAACAGTTTAACCCTCAAGGAGATGCAAGCTAAACCTGGTTGACTTGGAACCAGGGAGACAGCAGTGGAGACTCTCGGTGGGGAGAACTATATTTCTCCTCTGCTCTGCACACAGACGGCACCTGCCTAATCTAAACAGCGAGCAAGCGAGGGACCTCAACAATGTGGGCACAAGCTGCTCCTTGGACATGCATGCTTAAATACATCAAGAGCTGTCCGTGGCTGGAGATAGAGGAACACTCAGGGTAGGTGGGGGTCTCACCAAGGATGTGATGCATTCAGCTCTGTCACCCGGGTGTCCTTGGAGCAGAAGGGTCCCCACGTGAGGTCATCAACATCAGTGACATAAGGGACCCAGAATGAGAAAACCTTCATCCTCTGCTGACCACGGCCACCTTGCTCCTTTTCCGGGTGACTGTGGTTTGGTGTTGGTGGGGGAAAAGCTTAGGATGTTGAGGTCATCCGAGGCTTTGCTCAGCTGGAAGGGAAAGCTGTGGTCCATTTTACTTTTTCTGCTCCCAATCCAGACATGTGGTAATCCACAGGCCAGGGGACTTTTTATGATTTAATGACAAGAGAATCTAGGGATGCTCTTGACTTCCGATGGTGCTAGCCCTGGGCTACCGCAGCGTGAGAGCCTGCTTCGTCCTTAAAAGGAGCAGCCCAGCCATTGACTCTGAGTGTGTATTAGAGAGAGACCTCCCACCAGAACTTCCCCTAGCTTTAACCTAGTTTTCCCCCAACGCTACTGAAAATATAAGCAACAACAGGATTGTTGCCCCACCCGTGGCCGTGACCTCCTTGAGCCCCTGTGTGCCTGAACCTCCTGTCCTATTGCCCTAGGCTCCCAAGCAGGAGTGAAATAGCACACATACTTCGTCTTCTTTTCAAGGGCCAAGTTAACTGAACATTTCTGCGGCAAAGCTCAAAGATTTGGGGGCCAAGGAGAAGTCTAGTACAACTCATTTACAACTGTCCAAATGACTGTCATTGCCCTAAGTGTCCGTTCGTTTTTATTTCAAAGGCAATGATTGGGGCTGGGAGATACAGTTCAGCGGTCGGCTGCTTGCTTAGGCTGGGAGAAGGCCCGTGTTCCACCACCAGCGTTACAAAACGGGAGGGGCAGAGAAGGAGGAAGATGAGGGCTGGAGGAAGAGAAGGAAGAAGAGGAGAAACAGAAGGGGGACTAAGAGGAGGGAAAGAGGGAGGAGAAGGAGGAAGAAGAGGAGAAGGGGTGAGCATGGCTTGTCCCAGTCTGGTTCAGTACCACCCAGCTAGTGTTGTGCTAACACGTTCACGTGGGATTCTGGGTCTTGTTAATCACAGCTGACCAAGTTCGGTGTGCAGGGACAGCTCTCCTCTATTCTCAGTCTCAGCATGACCTTGGGCACTGTGCCGTCACCTATCTGTAAAAAACGCACCAGAAGCACGCCCACTGAGGACACCAGATGAAGAGGTCCTCTGTGAGGCCAGCTCAGAGCGCACATCCCAAAATGGCCGGTGAAAGACATGTGTCGGAGCCAGCTGAAAATCAACGGCATAAGTAGAGACAGGAGCATTTGCAGCCAGGGTGTAGTGAGGCAGCAGTGTGGGCAAGAGTCAAATGGCTTCAAGCCTGCCATTATTACCTGTATGGCCCACACCTCTTTGTGCCTTGGTTTCCCTTTCTGTAAAGTGGGCTGGTGGTAGCTCCTATGCAGAGGGCTGTAGGAGTCAAAGGAGTCGATACTAAAAACACAAGGAGGACCACAGGGGCCACTGTCACTGCCCTTCTGAGGACTGTGATGGGTGTGTGTGGGGGGGATTAGGTCCATCCCTTTCATTGACTGCTGCTCTTCTCGGGAGAGAGTTTATTGCAAGGTGCAGAGGTAAATTATGGCTGGGCAAAGAGAGCTCTAGCTAGACCCTGTGTCCTGGCTGGGGAAAGGGGTCTCTGCAGATATGATTAAACTAAGGACCAGAGAGGGGCTGGAGAGATGGCTCAGTGGTTAAAAGTGCTTACTGCTCTTGTAAAGGAACTGGGTTCTGTTCCCAGATCCTACTTGGTGGAGGTGGGGGAAGACAAGCCAGGAGGGCTGTGTTAATGAGCTGGAGAGGACCCCAGGGCCGGAGAGAGGCTGGACTTCAGTCTACTCAAGACTCCTGAGCCAAGCTACCCTATCCACCCCTCCATTTCAGATTTTGGCTTCTTGAAATGGGGGATCATGTATTTTTGTGTGTCAGACAAGCGCTCTACCACGGAGCCACTTCCACGGCACCTATGGACCATATGTTTTTGTTGCCGTATGCCTCCAGGTTGTGGTCAATTTTAGGGAAACCTAAAGAAACTGATATAGACAACACTGTATGCTTCTTATGTGGTAGGAAGGAAAGAAATGCTGATTTGGGTCCCCACGTGTCTCGCCACCTTTGGTCGTAGAACCAATACTCTTTCCTGCTTTCAAAGAGCTGGAATTCTTGGCTCTTTGCTTGTCATTGATCACAACACTTGCAGGAGGAATCTGCATAGCGGAGCGAAGGGGAATGTCAAGGTCATTTGAGGTCACAGTCAAAGCAGATCAAGGGTCTGATGATAGGAGTAGCAAGAATTTTTACAGGACCAAGAACCCAAAGACCCAGGATCTAATTCAGGCTGCAATTCACTGGCCAAGTGACCTTGAGGGTATCCTCCCAATTCTCAGGTGTCAGATTTCCTACTTACAAAAGGGGAAAGGTTTGGTTATGTATTTTCTGGGTCCCTTCTGCTATGACAGATACCTCAGGTATGATACGACAGGCATCTCAGGGGTCTCTACAGCTTTCCTCCCCTCAGCCAGGAAGGAGTGCCGTGAGAAAGAAGAGGACGGGCCAGTCTGGTTGTGGGTGGTCCTGGGCTCTATCCCCCCCCCAGCATAGCTCATTCTGTACAAAGCCCACAGGCTAGGAAGGTGGGCGAGGGCGCCGGCACAAGGTGGTGCCCGTTGGCCATGGTGCACTGCAGCAGTACGGCTGTGTCCCAGGAGGGCTGCGGGCTGCAGAGGAGCCCCTCCTGGTCTCTTACCTTGGGACTGAAGAAGACACAGAATTGGTGCAATTTTTCCTCCTGCAGGCTATTTAAAGGGGGAGTTTTGCTTTACCTTTTTGTGTGTATACATGTGTGTGCATGTGTGCACACGCACACAGACAGACATACACATATGTGCACTTTCTCCTTCGCTGTCCTTTCTCATACTCTTGAGTTTATAATAAATTCAAAACCTGAGAATACCTACATCCCCCTCACCCTCTGCCATCTCTCGGTGTGTCTGTTCTGAGCAATCCCCTGTGGGTTATAGCGGAATGAGCTATTTAACCATATCTGCATTTAAAGTGCATTCTCTCCTGGAACTTTCTCAATTAAATATCTGCCTCGATCTTAGATGATATCGACTTACACAGAGGTGGGAGCGCAAACTTTAGGAACCAAAGACACCTCAGGATAAAACTAACACTCCGTGGTCTCCATCTACATTTCATGTCTGCATGTTTTGAAATTTTTCTTTTTAGCAGAAATGCAAAAACAGGTGCCTTCCAAACTGTTGAGGATTTGCTGGTGTGCAGAGAGGAGCTGTCCCCTTTCTCACTGTCCTACCCCTATCTTTCTAGAGAAAGCTCCTATCTGAATTCCAGCAGACTAGTTAGTACCTTTGCCTCAATCCTATCCAGCACGCTTTAATTCTGAAACAAGTCCCACCTTCCCTGAAAATCCCAGCTTCAGGATTCTAAAGAGCCCCCCTTCCCGGCACCCACTCATCGCCAGGTGAGCAAACCTAGCTGGTAGAACAAAGCCCCAGTCCTGGCATGAGGGGAGGAGAAGGCTCTGGAGATGTGCCTCCAGGAGTGGGCATCCTGCAGTGTCAGGGTTTAAATTGGGGAGGGATGTGTGCGGGCAGCACCGCCTGCAGCCCTCTACTCCCCGCACCCAGCTGACACTTTGGTTTTGGGTCCGGCCCCCTCCGGCGGCAGTCTGCAACTTGCCAGCCATCCGGACAGTTCAGCAGCGACAACTGAGCAGGAGAGAGAGGTAACTTTTCGGGCATGGGTGTGCTGCCGCGGGGTGCTCGTTACATCTTTTGTGTCCCTTTGGGTTTTCAAAAAGCCTTCTCCCCTAAGGAGCTGGAGTCCTCTGTCCCTGCACTTTGCAGAAACTCTGGCTTCAATGAACTCCATCCAAGCGCTTTCCTGCATGACTTGCCAGCCGAGCAGCATAGGGAAAGCTGAGTCAGTCGCTCGCGGGAGTCAATTTAAAAATAATTTTAAATGCTATTTAAATTCTTTGGGGTGAAAAAGCAGGGGGTGTTCTTTCTCCTGTGGGCTTCACGTGTGTGCATCTTGTGTTTTAATTAGCTGCAGAAAATGTAAGTTTGTGGAGGAAATCACGATGGGGGTTTATGATTTAAAAAAAAAAAAAAAAACTACTCCATTGCAGTCTCCGCTGCAGTCCCAGCAACCTGGTTTAACTGCGGAGGCTCTCGGCGGCAGTCTCCTCTCTCTTTACCCTTGCCAGAGTCTGGGCGTTTGGTCCCCACCTGCAGGGCTGCTCCAAGCTTCCCCTCAACAGGCTCATCCCCTAGCCCACCCACCCTTTGCAGAGGACCGGGGTAAGTAAGCTGATGTCGGGGACAGCTGGGCTTTGAAGGAGAATTTGGACACTGCAGCTTTAAGAATGCCGTACTGCGAAATCTTTCTCCTTCAAGTGACTGCAGAACCTCGGCGGTGGCTGCAGTGGGAGGAGGTGGCTGGAGGTGGGGTTGGGGGAGAGAAAGGGGTGCCCACTCTTGGATGGGTCAGCTCGTCGGGTACCTTGACCTGCGATGCACTCAGCCCCACGCAAACCCAAAGCGTTAGTTTCTTTCCCACACGCTGGGGGCGGGGACCCTGTGGACTTCCTGATGAGTTTGGGCTCAGTCCTGCCTGAGTGCGTGTCTTCTTCTGCCTCGTGCATGAGTGTGGCTCGCTGGCTCTTTAAGACCTGTACGGTAGCGCTGGAGCAGACTGGTCTAAGCCCCGCTTGCACCCCACCCCGGGGATGCAGAGGCAGCCTTCATGGCCTCTTCTCAGAGGGGGCAGGTTTTATTTTTCCTGGATTTACTGAGAGGAGCGTTGGAGGGAAACTCAAACAGAACGATTTACTCTTCCTGGGGCAGAGGCTTACATGTGAAAGAAAGGACGAAACCCCTTTGGTTGGCAGCTAGGGTTGAATGGTGGGTCCTCCGGAGTGGGGGAGGGGGCCCCAGGAAGAGTTCCCTGAGACGGACTCACCTGCACAGAAACCGGGACGAAATGCATTCGGGTTATGGGCTCTTTCTGGGGGAGGTCCAAGCACCCTGAGACACCAGAGCTGTGTCTCTGGTACCCAGACTTCTGTGCGCCCAGCCAGAGCGCCACCCCAAAGCTGAGGTGCCAGCTGGCAGAGTTCCAGGCTGGTACTGCTGGCATGGCATCCCAGACACACAGTACTTGGGTCCAGGTCTGCATTGGGGGTGACATCTGTCCGGCACTGAAGGACTCAGTTTCTTGTGATTCCTCTTTTGACCAAGAGGAAAAATCCTAGGTCTCATCAAACTTCAGTTTAAAAGCTATGCAGCAAAACCTCTTAGATACAAATTATCCAGGTATCCTCTAAAACGGCTGCCGGGCTGAGCCGATGGAGGGGAGTGACCTCCATGAGTGTCTGCATGATATTCTGGGTCTGCACTCTGCAGGGGGCTGCTGGCAGGCACCCTGCTCACGCCACACACTGCAGTCTTCAGGGAAATGGGCACCTTTAGACAAGTATTTTATGGGATGTTGGACCACATGCTTATTTTGCCTGGAAAAGCACTGGGGGGCGGGGATGTGAAATAGGGGTTGAATGCCTATTGGCTTTGCACACATTCCTTGTTCCCTTACAGACCACTTTCTTGGTCCATTTTTCAAAATGCATTCCCAGTATATTCAAAAGTGTCTTTGATTTCTGCCCATTAATCAACAACTTTAATTCATCAGGCTAATATCTTTGGTGCAACCGTTTCTGAGCCAGCCCAGTGCATCTGTCCATGTCATCAGAGTCCCCCACACCAGGGTCTTTTGAGGCCAGCATCCTGGGCTGCCTAAGGTGGACCTCACTTATATATCACTAGGCCCAATTCTAGCTCATCCCGGCTCAGCCCCACAACCCCAGAAGCTGTCGGGGCGTGTCATTTGGCTCTGGACTGATCATTTCTCCTCATCAGCGAGATGAGCATCTCTGTGACCTCACCAGTGGCAGGGGGTGGAGGGGTAACGGAATGGAGCAGGTGTGCCCAGGCAAACAGTTCTCCGTTCTGTACCTTCCTGCAGCATGGACGACAAATGAGTGTTTTTGCCATGGTAATTAGCCACCAGTGGGCCCACTGGCCTCCTAAAGGGACGGCTGATGAGACAAAGTTCTGAGTGGGAGCAGGTGACCCCAGTGCTCAGCAATCCCAGTGCCCAAACAGTACATACTGCCAGTTTGAAATGAACAATGGGGCAGCCACCTAGCTTCCCCAAGTGTCTCACTGCAAGAGGTCAGGGCCGAAGTGACTACCACCATCCTGGCTGAGGCGAGATGTTGCAGAGGGTGACACAGCACCTTCAGAGCCAGGCAGGGTCGGGGGCTGCTTCGCCCCTGCAGCTTTGGACACTTCATCTCCCAGCAGCAGGGCCAGGGAGCCACTGCTGAGAGCAGGGATGGTCCTGAGGAGCCCTGTGTCTCCCAGGTTTCTCAGACAGAAAATCCAGTGCAGGTGGTGACAGCCTCCACGCCACCCAGTGACCCTTTTGAGAGACGGATTGGTGTAGGGCTGTCTCAGATCTCATGGCCTGGTGCTTCACCCAGTGGTCCAGGTGGAGACTTAGATGGGTCTGAGTAGAACTGGAAAGGTCTCTTTCTGTGTCCCTTTCTCTCTGTGTGCCTCTGTGTGTGTTTCTATCCCTGTGTCTTTCTGTGTCTCTCTGTCTGTTTCTCTCTGCCACTCGTCTGTCTCTGTCTCTCAATGTGTGTCTCTTTCTGTCTCTCTGTCTCCCTCTGCATCATCCAGAGTCCCCAGAACAGTGAATTATAGTACAGCAACGCTAATGAGGGGAAATGAGGCTAGCACAGTTTCCCTGAATCAGGTGGGGGTGGGTGCAGTAGGATGCTGAAGGCTATACACTCTGGTCCCAGGTCAGGGGGAGCCATCCATCCTGTGCACAGGCTCCTGGGACACCTCAACTGCACCAGCGCTGACTCAGGGCCCTTTTCTCCAGCTCTTCTACCCCAGCCTTGGCCAGCCAAGCCCTTGAAGCTAGACTCTCCCAAGCTCCTTGCGCAGGGGCAGTTGGAGCCCAGGCTGCTGCAGGCCCTTCCCCCCCACCCCCCGCCCTCTCCTCCTGGGCCAAGTCAGCAGTGCTGACGGCTGCGGGGCTGCAGCAGCGGAGGCGATGCAGAGACCCTGCACCACTGCTCAGGGCGGGCGCAGAGCTCTGCCCGCACCCGCGTCCGGACGGCCACCTCCTGGCGGCTGCGCGCAGCCCGCGCCGGGTAGACCCGACCGGACGGCGGCGCTGATTGGTGCAGCGAGTGAGTCCCTGGCTTTATTTAGACCACCTTTTCTGGAAGACAATACTTCACTAGAGTCGAGGGCTGGGGGCAGGAGGCAACCCTCCCCGGCGACGGGAGAATGATAAATGAGCAGTTCTGCGCCTGGTGGCTTTTAAATCCAATGGCTTTGCGCATCCTCGGACCGACCAATCCCACAGCTGCTTTGGGACTGCACACCCAAGTGCGGGTGTGCTTTGAGGGAACTCCAGTGGAGAACAAGACACATCCTCAGAAGGGACAGGAGGGCTTGGGACCAGACCAGGGAAGCTGTGTCCGGCCACAGGCTTTGGATCTTCTGTTCGGAGACGCCAGCTTGGAAGACAAGGTTGCCTTCTTTCTGGGGGGTAAGGAGAGGGTATCCAACTCAGGCATCTGCTAGGTGAGGTGAAGGGACCTACTGAGACCCTATCCTTGAATGTTCTTCTTTGGCATTTCTGGGACAGTCTGTGGTGAGAAAGGCTTGGAAGTGGTGGGGGAAAGGATCGCTCACCCTGTGGCGTGTAGGCTGTTTGCAGAAGGCTGAACTTGGATATGAAGTCCTGCTTCCCCTGCAGAGGGACAGCAACCCAGTGAATGTGGGTGGGGTCTTGCAGCTGCTGGCCCGCTTGGGTGATGGAATGGGCTTCAGTGGCAGGAACCAAGGGCCTGGAAACAGAGAGGGAAACCTCCAAAGTTCAGGCAGCATCTTCTACCCAGAGTAGCGGATTGTGGGAAAAGTCTCTAATCGAGCAGATAGCATGAAACTGTCACCCAGGAGCCCATTCCTGGCAAAAGTCTGATCTCCCAGCCAATATGGGAAGTCATAGCATGCTGCACACCAGACAGCTGGCTTTTGTGGGATCACAGTTATGAGATTCTTCAGAGACTGGGCCTCTCGCGGTCCAGGACCCTGAACTTGATGCTGCTGGAGCTGCTGCCCTGTGACTGCCTTTTCCTGCGCTGAGTTGAGTGTGTCTCCATCTCACAGGTTGTCCTTGAGGCCTGCACTGCGCTCGGGGGAGGAGGGAAGTTGGGGAGAAGGTACCGGGATAGCTGGAGTAGCAGAGCCAGCAGACCCTGCTCTTTCTGTTGCTGATGTCATCAGTTTTAGGGACTGCCCAGGCTTGTGGCTGTCCCAAGAACTGACACCTGGAACCCTCTTGTTCAGTCCAGGACAGCACAGCATTGCGGCTGTGTCTCCCTGCCAAGGACACAGGGTGAGGTGGTTTCTCCAGAAGAGCTGCACCCTTCAGGCAGAGCCAAGTGGTCACTCCAGGGACTGTAGTGTAAGAAAGAGCAGGGGGGCTACATGAGGTTGGCCTCCAGCAGGCAATGGGGTGCTGGTAGACGTTACGTGGTGAAGAGGCAGCACGCAGACTCCGGGAGTTAGACGAGATTACCAAGTTACTAGTGGGATCCAAGGCCCGAAGCAGGGCATCCTCTCCTCTGCACATCGTCCTCCCCACTGTCCCTCCTCTGCAGATCTGATAAAGAATCAGGCCTTGTCATTCCTCTTATGCACTTAAACTTTAACCCTGAGGCCCAAAGCACAGTAACTTTGCAGACAAAACCTTAAGATCTCTGGGTATTATCCACCCAAGCCCTGAGCTGAGCTTGGAGCTGAAGACAGCAAGGCCAGAGGAGAACTGACTTTCCCAAGGACACAGAAGGCTCAGGGCTGACCTGGGATCCCCTAGGACATGTTCCAACCTGGCATATGGGGTAAAGATGAGATCATCAGTGCCGGACCCACCAGGTGCCCCGATGGTGAAATAGGACAAGGTAAAGAAATTGGGGAACTGGAGGGAGCTCAGGCCTGGGATCCTAAGTGTGGTGAGCAAAACCCGGTGGAACGAGACAATTCTGCTTCACTCCCTTCGAGCGCCTCTGCAGCGCCCCTGGTTTACAACTGTCACCGGGCAACGCGCCAAGGGGAGAAGCCATTCTGCTGCTTTTATAGTTCCTCCTCTGCGATTCTGGAAAATCAGGGCCACTTGGGTCTGGCGGCTCTCTGTCTGATTATCAGTGCTGTAATTCAGACTTTATCCAGCAGGTGGCTCCCAAGAACACGGGAAGGAAATGAAGCGGGCGCTCAGCTTGGCAAAGTGGTTTGCAAGAAAGGGGTTTTCGCTTTTCCATGGTCGGGTGAGTTGAAGCAGACAATTTTTTCAAATTTTTCTTTCGATTAATAAGAACAAGAAGTTTGCTTAGAACTGTCCGGAGCAGTTTGGTGTCTGTTATCTGAGCCCACCCTCGTCTTATTTTTACAATACAGAGGGTTTATTTGTGGGAATTTCACAGCCCCTTCTCATTTCTTAGAGCTGATCCAACCTGTCATTTGTATATCAACAATTACTGGAAATTTAACAATATTCCCAAAAAAGGTTCATCATTCTATAGCGTGGCCAAAGCATGTTCTGAACTCAGCTTCTGGTGATTCCCCTCTCCGGGGCTCAGTTTACCCCAGGCTAGCAGAATATAACCAAAGACAGACACGCACAGATGCGGACACCACAGGAATCTGCCCCGGGCTTTGCTATCATTTTTATCCCATCAACCTCTGCCTCAAGGGTCTGTCTTTCCGGCTTTGGGAGCTTGTGTTGGGAGTCTCAGCTCACTTTTGTATCCAGAGAGGTCCCTGTTCCTTCTCAAATGGTCCCTTGTGGTCCATGCCCCTTGATGATCTTCAGTTGTGCAGAGGTGACTGACAGCGATTCTCTAGGAACCCGCCCATTTGCTTAGGTCGGACTGTCTTGCTTCTGTGTGGTGAAACACACTTTATAGACTGGTCACGTCTTGGTCACTTCCGGTTTAGTCCCGGTGGGTGTCAGTCCCAAGGCGGCCTGCGAGCTCTGCAGAACGGGAGAGCTGCCAGACCCCTGCTGAGATCTGGGTGTCATTTAGGTGACCTTGACAGTGTTGCAGAGAAGAGACCAAGAAACTTGAACAGAACAGAGTCACCTTAAATGGAACCAATAAGTGAATCGCAGTTTTGAGTTGTTTTAATTTTTTTTAACTCCCTTTAACAATATATTTTTATTCATTGTTTGAGTGGGGATACCCACGCATAGAAGTTAGAAGATAACCAGCAGGAGTTAGTTCTGGCCCGCTTTCTAGCCAGTGGGTGCTGTTCTGGGGTTCGAACTCAAGTCCTCAGGTATAGTGGCAAGCCCTTTAAGCCATCTCTCTGGCCCAGTTAGTCTCACTGACGGTGCTAAATCATTACATCTTCCACGGAATCTTTGAGATGGGGTTTCATACTGTAGCAGAAAAAGCCTCGTGATTTAGAAAGCATATATCTCCCAAGTGCTGGAATCACGGGCATAAGCCACCAATGCTCAACTGTACTTCCGAGCAACTCAGTTTAGCACAGAGAATAGGCTGGGAGCTGAGGTTGCTCCTCTATAGGAGAACATTTACCCAGCATGCACTAGGCCTTGGGTTCAACGCCCAGCACTAAAGAAGAGAACAAAGAGCAATGGATTGTGTATCGTGGTTGTGAGATTCACGGGAAGATGCGTGGAAGTCAAGGTCTCCATGCCTTTAGAAATCAACACGAAGGGGTGGCCCAGCAGAGAAAGATGCTTGCGACCAAGCCTGCTGTCCTGTGTTTAACCTCCAAGACCCCCGTGGTGGGAGGAAAGTACCTTTGATCCCAGCGCTTGGGAGGCAGAGACAGATGAATCTCTGTGAGTTCGAGGCCAGCCTGGTCTACGGAGCGAGTTCCAGGACAGGCTCCAAAGTTACAAAGAAACTCTGTCTTTTTTTTTTTTAAGTTCAAGGCCATTATGAGCTGCACGGTGAGACTAGCTAAGAGCAAAAAAAGCAAGTCAGCAGCAAGCTGAGTGTTCTACTGTTTGTCTAGCATGTCCAAGGTGTGGGGATCCATCCCCAGCTCAAAGTGTGTGTGGTGTGTGTGTGTGTAAGAATCAATAGCATTGCACTTTATTACAAGAAGGGGACGAAAGACCAAGTCTGCTCTGGATGCTAGAGTTGGGGTAGCTCCTGCCCACTCCTTGATCCATATCCTGGGTAGGCAGCGTTGCAGGTAGACAGGTCCAGTCCTGGGGCTCAGCTCCCTTTTGCACAGCTGCGCCTATCCCTGTGGCTTGTGCTGTCTGCTGGGGGTGGGGCTGTTCTCCTGGGCCTGGTGTGCTTTATAGGGCTCTGAGTTAACAGCACAATTACTGTGCTTCAGCTAGACGGGAGGAAAGCGGTCCATTTCAATGTTTAAATCAGGCGGGGTTTCCAATGCTGTTATCTCTTTCTTTGGTAACAGCATCTCAAATCCCCTAAGATGTGGCGGTGGCCTCAATGCCTCATGTCATCTGAAATACTGTGCCCCCTCCCCATATCCCATTTGTGATCTAAAAGTTACCTTGTCCTGCAGCCCAAATCTTGTAAATAGCCCATGCAAAGTCTCCAAGAGTCTTGGCTTCCCCTGCATAATAG
The DNA here is from genome assembly GCF_037038515.1 of Microtus pennsylvanicus. Taxonomy (NCBI): domain Eukaryota; kingdom Metazoa; phylum Chordata; class Mammalia; order Rodentia; family Cricetidae; genus Microtus; species Microtus pennsylvanicus. Next base: position 77,663,623 of record NC_134591.1, read on the forward strand.
GATTTTTTGTTTTTGGGGGGCTGTTTGTTCGTTTGTTTGTTTAAGACAGGGTCACAGTATGTAGTTTCTAGCTTGGAACTCACTAGGCAGACCAGGCTGGTCTTGAACTCACAGACATCTATCTGCCTCTCCCTCCGAAGTGCTGAGATTAAAGGCGTGTGAAACCATATAGGGCAAATTTTGGTTATTTCACATCAATAAACAGCATAAATGCATAAGTAATTTTCTTTTCCTTTTTTTTTTGGCTTTTTTTCAAGACGGGGTTTGGAGCCTGTCCTGAAGCTAACTTTTGTAGACCAGGCTGACCTCAAATTCTAGAGATCCACCTTCTCTGCCTCCTGAGTGCTGGGATTAAAGGCATGCACCACCACCACCTGGTGTAATTTCTTCTAAATACACAATCTTGGCTTTTCTTCCAAACGGGAATCAGATAGGTCCAGCTCATGATAAACTTGAGTAAGGGAGCTGATGTGTGCCTTACGCCACCCAAGAGGTTCAGAAGGAATCCAGCTGACCTTACTGAGCACCTCTGCTCAGCTTAGTGTCCCTAGAGCCACGCTTGGGTCACCTCGGATCCACCTCTCTCTGGATGTCGGGGACACCGGTATTCATATGCTGTTGTTGAGAAGCAGGGTCCTTCAGGGACATCCCAAGACTGCCACCCCTTCTCTGAAAGGAGGGAGGGCATTCCTCCTTGGGAGGGAAGGTGGAGAGGTATGCTCCTAGGAGCACCAAAGACAGCCGCCTTGTAACTGGGTTCATCTTTCTAACTGCACTGTCTTTTTGCTTCTTTAGGTCCTCGTGGCCCAAAGTGGCTTCTGTCCCAACACGTTCCTGTAGAGCCAGAGAGGAGCAGCCTGGTGAGTGCTCTTAACTAACTGGGAATCTGGAAGCTTTCTGAGTGCGGTTTCCACAGTACAGCCCCATTAACAGTCTTTCGACGACGGGGCGCGGCTAAGCCTGCAGCTTCCTGCATCCCCACAACTCTGCAGGTTTGTCTATCAGCAGACAGAATGGTAGGGCAGGCAGGACAGAAGGACCTTGTCATGGGGAATTGTGGGAGCCTTTCCTGGTGGTTTCGTGTTGGAAGTATTCCATCCTAGGAGCTGGTGCTGTCATCTCTAGCTTGCTTTTTGGAGTAGATTTACCTTGGGTGGGCAATCTTAGAGGAGCTCTATTTAGTGAGTATCCTGTTTCTATCCCAGGCACCCCTACAGCATCTCCCTCGCCCCCCCCCCAACTCTGGGGCCTCCATGCCAGGGTGTCACCCTCCGTTCTGCAGAATAACCCCAAGTCCGTCCTGGCATGGTCCCCCTTCCATTCCCTGATGAATGGATGGAATCCTCAGGGAACATGCATGAGAGATCAGCTGTCGGTACTGATGCTTCATTTAGGAGAGAACTGTTTCAGGGGTGTACAGGGCTGAGGTAGGGTGGGTGTACAGGGCTGGGATAGGGTGGGGTGTACAGGGCTGGGGTAGGGTGGGATATACAAGGCTGGAGTAGGGTAGGGTATATAAGGCTGGGGTAGGGTGGGGTGTACAGGGCTGAGGTAGGGTGGGGTGTACAGGGCTGGGGTAGGGTGGGGTGTACAGGGCTGGGGTAGGGTGGGGACTGGGACGCAGCTAGGCTGACAAAGCACTTACCTAGGGTTGTGCAGAGCCATGGGTTCTATCACCAGCACTGGCTCAACCTGTATAGAGGTACTCAAAAGCAGAACCAGAAGGGTCAGAAGTTTAAAGTCAACCTCAATTACATAGTGAGCTCAAGGTCAGATCAGTCTGGACCACTGAGACCACATCCTCAAAAAAAAAAAAAAGACAGGCAGAGACAGAAGGGTCTCAGTGAGTTCAGGCCAGCCTGGTCTACATTTTCAGCTCCAGGACAGTCACTACCACAAAGAGTGGCCCCTGTCTCAAAACAAAACAAACAAAAACCAAAAGAAAAGGAAAATCTGAGATCAGTGAGATGCTTCAGTCTGTAAGAGTGCTTGGCGCAGGTTAGAAAGATGTTGAAAGCATTGCCTGCTATTCTAAAGGTCCTGAGTTCAATTCCCAGCAACCACATGGTGGCTCACAACCATCTGTAATGAGGTCTGGTGCCCTTCTCTGGCCTGCAGGCATATACACAGACAGAATATTGTATACATGATAAATAAATAAATTTAAAAAAAAAAGAGTGCTTGGCGCCAGGGCTGGAGAGATGGCTCAGTGGTCAAGAGCACTGGCTGCTCTTCCAGAGAACCTGGGTTCAATTCCCAGCACCCACGTGGCAGCTCTCAACTGTCTGTAATTGCAACTCCAGGAGTTCTAACACCTTCACACAGGCACACATGCAGGCAAAAACACCAACACACATTTAAAAAAAGAAAAGTGCTTGCCAACGAACATGATGACCTGAGTTCAGGTCCCAGAACCCATGTGATCACGGGGGGCTTCATAAATGATCATTTATGTGAGGGACTGTACTCGGTAGCTGTGACTCTCTCCATAGTGCCGAGTCCCTGAGGACCGAGGAGGAACCTGCGCTAGGGTAGCCACTGTGGTGGCAGCGAGACAGCTGCCCATTCAGGGAGGGCTCCATACCGTGGAATATATATATCCTTCTATAGTGTAATAGAAGGCTGATGTTACACACACATCATGTTGCTCATGTTACAAATGAGGAAACAGAGGTTCAGGGAGAGTAAATAAATGTTTCAAAGGTCACGTGAGGCACCTAAGTGGGCAGAAGCAGAGAACTGACTTCCAAAAGATGTTCTCTGATTGCCACATACATTTGCAAGTTGTCCTCTGACCCCCGCCCCCCAACACACACCATAAAAATAAACAAATAAATGTAAGAAGAAAAAAGAGAGGAAGGAAGGCAAACATGTATGGTGGTGTGTGTCTGTAATCCCAGCTCTAGAGGCAGGAGGATCAGGAGTTCAAGGTCATCCTCAGCTACACAGTGCTTTATAAAGAGAAAAAAAGGAAGAAAGAAGGAAAGAAAGAAAGAGAGAGAGAGAGAGAAAGAAAAAGAGAAGGCTTGGAGTGAGTTGGGGGCAAGTTCATTCAGGTTTTGACTCTCGGTGAAATGAGGGCCCACAGGAAGGTTTTCCAGACATGAGTGATGTGAGCTGCCCCCCTTTTATATAATTCACTCCTGGACGCTTGCTGTGTCAAACTTGGACTCTGGTGAGCAAGGGTCGAGGGAAACCAGGTAGGACACCATGGAAGTCACACAAGCAGGAGCACTGAGCGACTTGGAAGAGATCTGTAAATGAGTGTGTCAGGAAGGTGGAGAAGCCTGACAGCAGTGTGCTTTGGCTGGGAGCAACAGGCGTGGCTGGTGGATGGGGTGGCCTGTGACATGTGTGCATGCTTGCATGTGTGTGTGTGTGTGCGTGATCGATCTGAGGTGGTGTGTGTGTGTGTGATGGATCTGAGGTTGTGTGTGATGGATTTGAGGTTTTATGTGTGTGTGTGTATGTAATAGATCTGAGGTGTTGTGTGTGTGATCGATCTGAGGGTGTGTGTGTGTGTGCATGCATGTGTGTGTAATAGATCTGAGGTGGTGTGTGTGTGTGATCGATCTGAGGTTGTGTGTGTGTGATGGATTTGAGGTTTTGTGTGTGTGCGTGTTTGTGTATGAATTGGATCTCAGGGTGTGTGTGTGTGTGCATGCGTGTGTGTGTAATAGATCTGAGGTGGTGTGTGTGTGTGTAATGGATCTGAGTGTGTGTGTGTGTGTGTGTGTGTGTGTAACAGATCTGAGGTGTTGTGTGTGTGATCGATCTGAGGGTGTGTGTGTGTGTGCATGCGCGTGTGTGTAATAGATCTGAGGTGGTGTGTGTGTGTGTGTGTGATCGATCTGAGGTTGTGTGTGTGTGATAGATTTGAGGTTTTGTGTGTGTGTGTGTAATGGATCTGAGTGTATGTGTGTGTGTGTGTGTGTAACTCTAGAAGGTGGCAGTTGCTATCCTCAGAGCTGGGATGACCCCAGGGGAGCACTGTGTATAGGCAGGCAGGGTGCTGCTGGGATCTAAGCTTTGTGTGTGATTCCTGTACACATCCTGGGACTTTGCATTAATATTTGTTGGAGTTGGAGGATAGGGTGTGACTTTAGGTGTCCGTCTACCATGTGCGATCTAGGGACCAAACTCAGTTCATCCAGCTTTGCAGCAAGCACCTTTACCCAGCCAGCCATCTTGTCAGCCCAGATCTGGGGACTGCATGGAGCTGGGGAGGGAACAAATGTCATGCAGACACAGAATGGTCTTGGCCAGTGAGGTTTATGTAGCTGTACGTCTATTGATGAAATAGCTGCCCATCTAGCTACTGGCCGAAAATCGGTTCCGTCCTTGGTCCCTGATCAGGGAAAGGTTGACCTGACTCAGGAACCACAAGGCAGCTTTAGGGGCTGGCAAACTGGCAGGACCTTCGGGCTGCTGAGTCCAGGTATCCAGTAAACAGTGCTGGGGGCATGCCAACGTCACTGAAGCTGGCGCAGGGTGCCGGCTACTTTTGGTCTTTAATCCGGTGTGATCTGTTTGCCAAGCCAAGTCACGATGGCTTTGTTATCAGAGGCAAAGCCTGGAGAATTGTACTTGACGGTGGCCGTGGGTCTCTGCGTGCCCTGTAGGCTCCTTGGAGCACCTCTCGCTGTGCCACGCGTACACATGCATGCACACATATGCAAACACAAGTACGCGCACACACACGCCAGCACAAGTATGACCTTGTGTGTCTCTGCATCAACAGTACTCTGATGTGAGGCAGTTGTGAAGAAAACCCCTCTCCCACGTCACTGGCCTTCTGCGGGGTCCAGTTTGGGGTAGTATCCCTGGAGTCCTGTCTGGGGGAAGCGGAGAAACAGCCTACCCGGCTCTCTGTTGACTCAGGGCCTCAGATCAGGGGCAGCCACAGAATGCCTGATTTCCTGTCCCCTACCAACAGATGAGAGCCAATGCATCACTTCGCTAGCACTGAAGCCAGCACAGTGAGCACCCATTTCTCCCTTGAGCGCAGGGCAGGGTCAGAGGCTTCATGCGTTGCTTACCTGGCCTGTGGGCCAGAGGGACCAGAGAAAGAGAAACCTGATGCACGGTTGAAATCCCGCTGTGGTCCCATAAACGCAAGGCTAGGGGCAGCACTTGCTCTTGTTTCAACCTGTGTAGCACGAATAATAAAATCCCAGAGACCGATATTGGGGTTCAACCTGAAGGTCAGAAAAGCAAAACAGCCAGCCACCGGCTCTTACCCAGTCCGAAATGGCGATCCTGCCTCCAGGAATCCTCAGAATGAGACTGAGATCTGTCTCCTCCCGTTTTATAATCCTCTCTAAGGCTGAGATTATGGGTGGTTTCGGTGGCAAACTAGTGTAGCTACTGGGATTGAAGGTGTGTGTCTTCACTGCCTGCTCTGTAAGCCTGACCAGGGCGGCTGTTTTACTCTCTGACCTTCAGGCAAGCTTTGTTTATGAGAATACAGATGAAATATCACGACGAACCTGAAAAACTGCAACTGGAAGTAGGGAAAGCGTATTATTGGCTTGGATTCCCGCTACATAAACTTGGAAGCCGTCGGAAATGCCTGGAAACAAGAGGCTTGCCGAATCACTCGAGTTTTGCTTAAGGCATTTTAGGGGAAAATAGTATAGGGGAGTGGGTAAACTTTCAGGGAACCAGTTGTGTCGGGAAGAAATAATGCAAAGATAGCTTTGTCCCCCTTCTTCTTTTGATGCTAGGGAAAGAATATGGGGCCTCCTGATGCTGGACAAGCAAACTGCTGCTAAGGCCCCTTCACTTGTTCCTTTTCAATCTTGTGTGTGCATGCGTGCGTGCGTGTGTGTGTGTGTGTGTGTGTGTGTGTGTGTGTGGCAACCTGAGGCCCTCACCGCCCACCTTGCTTGAGACATGGCCTCTTGTTTTTGGCCCAAGAACTTACAGGGATTCCTCTGTCTCCATCTCCCACCTCACCGTAGGAACACTAAAATTACAGATGTGTGCAACCTCCCCAAACAATGCTACTAACTGGTGACCAAGCCCTCAAATGCCCCAGACTATGGGGAATATCACATCCAAACCGCTACCTCATACAGCCATCGTGTTCTTTAATTCTAGAACATTTCGAACATTTTTGAAAATCCCTTCCTACACCATATCTTCACAGTATTCCTTGGCTTCCTGGATGACTTAGATCTAGAAACATCGGGCCCTCACTATAGATCATGTTAGAGAGGAAAGCAAGCAGTAGCCATAAGCACTTCTGGCATCAGGGGTCATATAGGAGACACCAAGTTTTCCTGGAGCACCACGTGACAGCTGTGTCTGGGGACATGGCCCGGTGTTCCTGGGCTCAGCTGACATTGTTCATGCTTTTCTGAAATTTCCTCTCTCTAAAGATCTCCTATGTCGCCTGGAGGCCAGGTGCAGGGCTCCAACTGTGGATTGATTATTGTAAGGTTCTTGTAGGACTGAGCTTGTCTGTCAGAGAGGCCTCCCTAAAACAGTCATTAGTCAGGTATCAAAGCCCATCTCTGTCAATCCAGCAAGCAAGGAGCCGAGGCAGGAGGATTATGAGTTTAAGGCTAGCCTGTGCTACATAGCCTCAAAAACAAAACAAAATCGAGAGCTTGGGATCTGTTTCTTAGCAGGAACAAGGCCCCGGGTGTGTTCCCGACATTGGGGGGGGGGGGGAACCTTATTTCTACAGTGACGTCATTAAGAAGAGAAGGGGGTCTAGACTGATGCTGCTTCCGAGGATGGGGGAGTGAGTGCGAATTGGGCGTTTTAGTTTCCTCTTGTTGGAATCTGCTATCTAGACAGTGTGTCTATCTTACCGTTAGCTTCTCACATCCAGGCATTTTGGTAGTTCTGAGAAAACTAGGGTACAGAAAAGCCAGTGGGGATGGAGCACCCAGATATGAGTGCTCCCATGGGTCTGTCCCTAAGGAGAAGAGATGGAGGGTGCTCTTCAAGTCCGTGACATAGTAGGTGCTCCCCAGAGGCTCTTCGATGAGCAGAGAACTGCATGGCAATGTCCTCTGTATGCCAGCACTTACTGTCGTCCTTATGACCCTTCGCCCATCCCAGGGAGGGCTCGTGTGGTCATTCATTCTCTCCCCCACTGCCACAGGGGCAAGTTTTACCAGGGTTATCTCAAAAAGAGTCTTTGAAAACCTGACCAAAATCTCCAGGAAAGAGTTAAGATAATGCCTAGTGCTACAAGAACCTACATGGGGGAAAGCGTGTGTGTGTGTGTGTGTGTGTGTGTGTGTGTGTGTGTGTGTGTGTGTGTATGTGTTAGTTTCTTAGTGCTGAAGGTTGCACAGTGGGTCAGAAAGGGAACCCACTTTGCCTGTCCACTTGCCCTAGCTGCATGTGGTAGAACACCCATTTAATCTCAGTGCTCAAGAGGCAGAGGCAGGCAGATCTCTGTGCATTTGAAGTCAACCTGGTCTACAGAGTGAGTTCCAAGCCAGCCAGGTTCCGTAGAGAGACCCTGTCTTAAAAGACAGCCATCTCGTTGAGTGCTGCCTCCATGGCCCACCAGCCTCTTTTTATAGGGGCTCTGAAGACCTTCACAGAAGGTGAGAATGGGAATGTGGAATTCCTACCCTGCAATGGCTGGGCCTGCTCGGCCACCATTCACCTGTGCCTGGCATCTGTCCTGAGTGTCTGGGCTCACTCTAGGTCTCTTGAGATGTCCCAGATACTAGAAGCTTGGGAAAATAGAGCGCCCAGACTCATCCCAATGCGCCCAGTATACTCCTCTGTAAAATCCTTGTATGCCTGGGCAGTGTTTTCTCTCTTCCCTACACCCCCTTTTCCTCCCATGTAGGAGGAATGGGGTCTCTCCCTCTTTCTACAGAGAACTTTTCTCTGACGACCGGGAGATAGCTTCGGTCTCAGTGTCCTGTGCTCATAGAGCCGGGCTGAAGTGTGAATTCCAAGTGTGTGTAGGGCTGGAGGTGGTGTGTATGGGTGTGGATCTGCAAGGAGGATCTGCAGCTGCCTAAGGGGTTTCTGTCATGTGACCACCCAAAACTGAGGTTTTTATAGCAGGAGTCACTGTGAGCCTGTGGCTTTAGTACCCGATGGTCAGTTTGTCTCTGGAGCATCCAGGCCGAGTCTGGGATGCTGGGGGCAGGATGAGAGGTGGAGTTCCCCTTCCCACGGGTCTTCAGGACTGTCCATTCTGGGCCTCTCTACCAACTTCAAAGGAGTCCTGTGTCATAGACCCTGGGTAGAGAAGAAACCGTGCGAAATGGGAGGCGCGTGCCTGGCACGCTGCCCAGACTCCTCCCTGCAGCTCTCAGCTCTGTACTTCAATCTGAGTTCGTACAAAAGCCCTGCCCCACTAGTGGTCTCTCGCTCTGCGCTCCCAGCTCAAGAGCGCCATGCACCCGGTGCGGTGCGCCTTCTTCACTCCTGGGACCAGCTCGCAGAGCTAAGAGGTGAGCTGGGTTACCCCAGCGTCTGACGGTGCGAGAACTTGGCGCCCGGTGAGTGGGACAGGACGCAGGCAGGTCAAAAGGGAGGTGTCCTCAGCAGGGTGTTTGTTCCTGGCCTTAGAATCTGGGGCTGCGTAGGACATCTGAACATTCTTAGCTGACAATGTCGCAGAGAGGACGCTTCCATACTTTAGTGACATGGACGTGAGACTCTTCTGCCCTCTTCCCGGGGAGCTACCCCGCGAGCTGGGCATTGTGGCGCGTGTCCTCGTGGTTTCTGTTTACTTGTTATAGACTCACTCGGGCTTCGGTCTCAACACAGAAAGGCGAGGGGTCCCCGGAAGGATCGTGATGGCCGGGGTGCACACTGATATCGACCCTAGGGTGGCACGCCCTGGGACTGAGCAGCGAGATGAGGCAAGGGGCGCTGCGCAAACTCTGAGCTCTTGCTGGGGAAGAGTCAACCCTGGCAGAGCGGCAGAGCCGCAGAGGAGCGGAGGCGGAGGCCCGGAACCCAATGTCTGCGACTCGCTCAATAGGACCCCAGCCCGGCTGCTTGGTCTCTCTGCGGTGTCCGGCCACCTCTCCCCCGGCCTGGCCAGCACACAGACCAGCGTGACCCCGGCGTCCCGCAGTGCCTTCCAGGGAGGGGGGGCGGGAGGCAGCGCTCGCTGGCACCGCCCTCGCGCGCTCTGCCTTTGGCCCATCTTGCCCCCTTTATTTTTTCATGTGATGGAGATGTGGCTGCACCAACTATCTGGAGCGACCCCCAACACACTAGAGAGGTGTCTTCCATCCCGGGATCCTCGCGGTGCCTGTAGGAGGACTGAGCAGGGGCTGTGCCTGGGCTTGCCTGGGCTTGTTCAGAGCGGGGCTACTCCCCTCTGTGACTGCAGTTGGGGGCTTTGGGAGACGTTGCCAGAGTTTGGAGCCAAGGCCGGGGCTACAGGGGCCCAGGGGCTGCGCACCTGCTCGTCGCGGAGCTCAGGTAACTACTGAGCTGGTTGGTGCTCCTATCTGTGTGAAAGTGTGCGAAGGAGGCAGGAACCAGGCCGAATACTTTAGTGATAATTACAGAAAACTGCTGGGTTGTGCAGCCCTTGGAAGCTGAAGAACTTCCAAGAAGTAACAAAATGTCCTTTGCTATCATCTTCTCTGTAAAGAAAAGATTTCTTTGGGGTAGTTTCGCTTGGGGCAGTCTTTTTTTCTCCTTTGATCTGTCTTGAGCGTGAGAAAGGCTTTGGTGCCGCTGTGTTAACCAGCCTGGGAGCTAAAGCCGGTGACTCCAAGGTCCTCTTCCCCACCCACAAGTGGGGCATTGACTGGCACTGACTCGGTCTCCCAGAATTGTTCTGAGAATTTTATTAGGGAGAGAAAAAAAATGCTTGGGTCTCTAAAGTTGTACTCTATATGAGGTTTAGTCTTTAGACGGTGTGTGTGTGTAAGTATTACTTTGTAGCCTAAGCTGGTCTTGAATTCAAGGCATCTTCCTGTCTCAGCCTCCTGCGTGTAGATTAATGTTCTAATGTTGAAACAGGGGCATTTTAGCCTCCATCCCCAGTCCCCCACAGGAATGTGAGTGCTCCTGCTGGGAAGAGCGCCGCCTAGCCCACAGCCCCCAACACAGGGCTCTTTTGTTCCTTAATGCTGCCTGCCTGTTCTGTTCCCAGAGCAGTAGGGCCAAGTTCGCAGGTGATCCCCTTCCGTGGACTAGCACTAAAGGTTTCCCTTTTGAGTTCTTAGTGTCGTTAATAAATGAATTTAAGAACGGACTCAGAAGGCAGCCCAAGGACGATTTTATCAGAATGTGAGAGAAATCAACAGGGCAAGCAAGCTGAAAGTCTTGGCGGGTGCCAGAAGGAGGGAGAAGCCGAAGAGAAAGCCATGCTACTGGAGGTGGCCAGTAGTTGCGGCGCAGGAGTGGAGGGTTTCAGAGAGAGAGGTGGGGGGAGCGAGATCCCAGGGTGCTGGTGAGAAAAAGGAGGCCTGCTCTCCCGAGGTAGGATCAGAGCAGCTGACTCTAGTGCTTCTCCCAGAAGCTGTGTAAGATGGAAGCTCAGCCAGAGACTTCAGGGAGGAAGGCACTTCCAGGAAGGGCAGCGTATCATCTCCTTAAGGGATAACTCTTTCTCCCTTCTTCTTAGCGTGTCTTCTGGAGAATCAGGTTTCCTGGATGGAGGGGGGGGATGGCAAGGGGGGTAGACTTCAGGCCAGGCAATCGACAGGCCCCATTGGATTAACTCTTTAGAAAAGGAGGAGACAAGCCGGGCGGTGGTGGCGCACGCCTTTAATCCCAGCCCTCAGGAGGCAGAGGCAGGCGGATCTTTGTGAGTTCAAGGCCAGCCTGGTCTACAGAGGGAGTTCCAGGACAGACTCCAAAGCTACTGAGAAACCCTGTCTCGAGGGGAAATAAAAGAAAGAAAAAGAAAAGAAAAGGAGGAGACAAGACTATGCCATGTTTTGGGGTAGCTTAGGATGTCAGAGCTCCATCACCAGCCAGGGGTGGAACTTCTATTCTGTTGACCAGGAGGAATTAGCTTTCCCTTAATGAGCCTCAACAAAGCCAAGGTTCCTTCACCCTTTTACTTGATGTTTTTCATCTTAAGGAGGTAATTAAATGTTTCCATTTGTAGCGTTATCGGGGAAACAGGAAGGAGGGGTTCATCCTCAGCGGCCAATAAGCCCCCTGATATTTAGCTGCCTAACATTAGAAGACCATCTAGCAGCACCTACGGGATGTATGCTGCCAGGCCTCCCCTCCCCCACCCCATGTCTGGCAGGCTACAGGAGCAGGGCTCTGCAGAGACCTGTAGTAGGAGCCCGCTTGTTTGTTCCCGGCTGCTCAGCCCCAAAATAATCACACAGAAACCATATTATTTGCAATAGTGTTTGGCCAATAGCTTAAGCATATTTCTGCCTAACTCATATCCTAAACTATCCCATCTCCATTCATCTGTGCATCACCATTAGGCTTACAGGGCATAGTTCCAGCGCTGTCTCTGGTGGGGCTTCTCTGACTCCGCCTTCTTTCTCCCAGCATTCAGTTTAGTTTTCCTCACCTAGCTCTGTTCTGCCTTGCTCTGCTATAGGCTCAAAGCAGTTTCTTTATTCACTAATGGTATTCACAGCATACAGAGGGAATCCCATATCATGTGGCCTCTTGACAATCTATGCTTGGGCTCATGATCCTTGACATGACTGGGCCTCTTGTATAAAATGTCACATCCAGGTACAAATTGGTACAGCGTAGGCTATGTGCAGCCAGTCCTGCCTCTGTCTGCAGTTCTGAGAGAACTCAGGGCAGATGGCTGCTCCTTGAGCCACAGAACTCCACAGTAACAGCCAGCATGCTATGCTAGGGAAGTATATGCATTTGAATATTAACCTTGAAGGTTCATCTGGGCTGTTTAGGATAGGATCAACTGGTACCCTAGGACCTACTGGGTCAGATGTTGAGTATTAGTGACTGGCCATTTTGGCAGCCATGAGGATGTGTTTGCATCTCACCCTGAATCCTTGGTACATATTACCAACTAATAATGCTAAACCTAGACAAGTCCCTGGATTGTCTCCTTATAGCATCCAGGCAACGCCTCCTAGTAATTTGGTACCCTCTTGTCATACTGTGATACCTTGGTGAGTGGCCTAGAAGGTGTAGCAGGATGCCAGTGTGAAAAGAGGCCCCTGTGGTTAAAGGACACATGACCTCTGACTTAAGGAGATCAGCTGGATACACCAGAAAATAGGCAGGCAGGACTCATTCACTTCTCCACCAGACAGTCACTATGTGCAGGAAGTCACTCAGGACAGAGAGGAAGGTGGGAGTTCCACAGACAGAGGGCCAGCGTGGGCAAAGGCCCTGCATCTAGTGGATTTGAGAAACATGAAGGATGATGTGAGACTGGAGGTGGATGCATGACACCCAGTAACAAACACCAGAAGGAAAGATGGACGCAATTAGACACACCAGCCACGACTGATAGACCCACTCCTCCCAGAGAGCACAGCTCAGCCCTGCAGGCTCAAGGGTTCAACAGATCTGTGGAGCACTGTTTTAGTGGACGCCTGGGAGGTAGCGCCATGCAGGTACCATTTTTCTCTCCTTTGGAGCCCTAGCATCCCGGTCTAGACGTTACTTTAGGCTCAAGGACCTGTCACATCTCTCCTTCCCATCCCTGTCATTAGCTTTGTGAGTCTGGAAATAGAAACTGACCTTCTTGGGTTTTCATGGAATCAGGCTTAAGGGCTAGGTGTGGTTCCAGGTGCCTGTAATCCCAGCACTCGGGAGCTGAGACTGGAGGACCAAGAGTCAGAAGCTGAAGCAGGCTGCAGAGTGAGACCTGATTCAGAGGGAAGGAGAGAAGATATATTGGGCTTATTTTAGAATGTACTGTGTTAGAGGTAGCCACCAAGCAGGATGCCCCTGCAGGTGTGGGCGGGGCCTCCGTGGTAAAGCTCTTGGTGTGTCCGTATTCAATGCATTCAATGCATCTGACTAAGACAGAGGAAGCCTCCTCGCTGATAGAATGCGGTACATTGGAGGGTGTTTTTGTTTGTTTGTTTGATTGATGGATGGATGGATGTTTTTTAAAATTTTGTGTTGCAAATATTTCTCTCTTCCCCTTCCTAAGAGTTACTGCTTTAGTTGTTTTTAGATGTAGTTCTGTAGATATTTAAATGAAGTAAAATGCCCTGAGTCGGGGGGGGGGGGAGATGGGATGGGGGGGGGACTGAGAAGGGTCTATAGAGAGACCCTTTGCCTGTGTGGAGTTAGGAGCCCAGTGGTACTTGACCTTTGAACCATGTTCATTCTTTGGCTTGTTCTTTTATAAGATAATTGGCTTTGATTTTATTGCTTATGGCCATGTGTGTGTGTGTCATGTAGTCATGTATTTGAACATGTGTGCACACATGCCTGTGTGAGCTTCTAGTGCCCAGAAAAGGCCCTTGGGTCTCCTCTACTATCACTCTCCCTTGAGACAGGGTTTCTCACCTACCCTGGAGCTAGCCTGTCAGCCAGCAAACACTGGGAGCTTGCAGATGAGGGTAGCCGAGCATTCTTATACCCTGAGCCATCTCCCTAGTTCTCTGGTTGATTATTTTCTTCTTTTTCTTTCTTTCTCCTTTGTTTTTTGAGACTGAGTCTCTCTATGTAGTAGTCATGACTACCCTGGAACTCATTATGTAGACCAGGCTAGCCCCAAATCCCAAGGATCCATCTGTCTCTGCCTCCCGAATTCTAGGATTAAAGACGTGCACCATACCTGACTTGATTCTTAATCCCAGTGTTAAGCTTCCTCAGGTGGCCATCTCATCTTGCAACATTATTAATTAAAACGGATTGGAACGACAGCGGGCAAGATGGCCGCTTCCACTCTGCTCTTGTAAAGGCAGCATACCCTCCACCATCCCACAACACAACCATCCCATAAAGCGAGTTTAGGATCTGGGATCGTCTGGCCCCACTGGTCCCCACAGTCACAGTGAAGGTCTGCAGACGCTTCTATCCCTACCTCATCTCCACTGCAGGAGTCAGGGCCTCACACATACTGGGCAAGTACTCTGACACCCCCTACATGCCCTCTTTTTGCTTTTTATCATTTATTTTTCTTTTCAATTTTTACATGCATGCATAAATGCATGTGTAGGTATATATCTGTTTGCATATATAGGAGCACACATGGGGGTGTATATGCATGTGGAAGTCGTCCTCAATGGCTCATCCATCTTTAGTCAGTGGGCAGGGTCTCTCGATCAACCTTAGAGCTCCCTCACACACTCCAGTCCCCAAGCTTTCTCTCTTCACGCTCTAACCACCAATGCCATCTCTTCAGTCCTCTAAGCTTTGTTTTGAGACAGGGTCTCTCCAAGTTCTCCGTGCTGGCCTTGAACTTTCCATCCTCCGACCTCTGACTCCTGGGTAGCTAGGGTTACAGACGCGTCCATACTATCTTCCTGGCCAGAGGATGGGTTCTTGAGAACTTGCAGCCCAGGACTGTGCTGAAAGTACAGTCAGGTCCTCTTCTGCTCTCTCTGCTCTGGGTATCGAAGGACCCCGCAGAGTTAGAACTAAGACAGTTGCGGTGGCCTTTCAAGAATCAGGTAGTGGCTGTTTGGTCCTGTCTCTTTGGTTCTTACATGTAAAGTTCCTTGTCTACTGCCCCAGCTGCCCTGTTGGGCACTGTAGCTCTGCAGGAACCCCACTTTGGCATTTGCTGAGGATTTTGTTGTGCCCTCAAGAACCACTTAGGGGCTGGAATTCGATAGATAGATAGATAGATAGATAGATAGATAGATAGATAGATAGATAGATGATAGATAGATAGATGATAGATAGATAGATGATAGATAGATGATAGATAGATAGATAGATGATAGATAGATAGATGATAGATAGATAGATGATAGATAGATAGATAGATGATAGATAGATAGATGATAGATAGATGATAGATAGATAGATGATAGATAGATGATAGATAGATAGAGTACTTGCCTGGCATGCACAAAGCCTTGGTTTCAGTTGATCCCTAACCCTGCATAAGCTGGACATGGTGGCACGGACCTATAATCCAGGACTCAGGAGGTGGAGGCAGAAGGGTCAGAAGTTCAAGGTCATTTTTTCTTTATCTTTTTCTTTCTTTCCCTCCCTCCCTCTCTCCCTTCCTTCCTTCCTCTCTTCTCTCTCTGTCTCTCTCTTTCTCTCTCTCCTTTTTTTCTTTTGAGACAAGGTCTCACTCTGTAGCCCTAGCTAGGCTGGAACTCTATGTAGACAAGGCTGGCCTAAACACACAGAGATGTAACCACCTCTGCTTCCCCAGTGCTGATGTAGCCACCGTGCCCATCCGTCAAGGTCATTCTTGAGTGTATAACAAATTCCAGACCAGCCAGAGCTAGAAACTACATCCAAAAATTAAAATTAGCCAGATGCGGTAGCTCACATCTTTAATTCCAATACTCTAGAGGCAGAGGCAGGTGGATTTCTGTGAGTTCCAGACCAGCCTGATAATCCCCGGCCCCACGTGTGTGTGTGTGTGTGTGTGTGTGTGTGTGTGTGTGTGTGTGTACATGCACGTGCTCACATACATGTGCGAGCACATAAAAAAGAAAACATTCAACAGACTGAGTCGTAGCTCAGTGATAGCACGTGCAAGGCTTTGTATTCAACCCCTAGGACTATGGAAACCCCCAGGATAGCAACATTTCCATTCTCTTGAAGGCACTCACAAGCTACATCACCCCACCCTGATGACGGGGTGAGGACAAGCCCTGCATGCCCCTGTCATTCATTCTCGCTCCCTCTCTCTCTGTCTGAAGGATCACGCCTCTCCAAAGTGTCCAGAAATGCACCCTCAGACATCCCACTTACACTGCTAATGATTTTCGTTCTCGTAGGTTGTTTTCAGTACTAATGACTGTACTGGGGCCAACACTTCTGTTCCTCCTCAGATATGTGCCATATTACCTCAAGTCTGTGGAATAAGCTAAAAGCACACAGTCTGGGTATGAGATTGTACCCCATTGTACCCCTCGTTTCCTCAGTATTCCCGGGCCAGAGTTCAACATCTCTCGATTCATCTTGCAATGATTCCTTCCCATCTGGTCTCCCTCTCGAAGTTGCTAGTAGGTTCTAATGAGGAGGGCTACTCATGCCCAGATACCCCATCCGCCCACATCCAAGGCTTTGTGCTCCAGGTTCCCAAAAAGCAAGACGTGTGTGTGCCTCACAAACTTTAGAACGTGGTCAGATGGACAGAGGGTGAAGTATGCATGAAGAGCAAGCACTTCTTGAGCTCCTTAACGCTGTCAAGCGTGTTGCAGATATTACCTTATTTAATGCAGCTGTCATGTTCTGAAGTCCCTAATGTGTCCTGAGGACACTGAGAGGTAGGTAGGCTCCATCATCAGGAATAAGTGTGGTCATAGTAGTCCTGGCTTGGCTTTGTGTCACATTCAGTGAAGGAACTGAAATGGGTGTGACGGTGCCTAGAGCCTTAGGCCTCGTAATTGGTGGAGACTACCGTCACTTGCCGTCTGTTGTCACGGCGTCTGTGTTAGTTTTCTGTCGCTGGTTATCAGGTCACCACCAATTCAGTGGCGTTAAAAACACATCTTGTCACCTCACTCCTCTGGGTCAGGAGTGCCGGCACAGCTTCACCAGGTCCAGCTCTGGGCTGTCTGTCAGCGAGGTCTTATCTACCGACTGGGACTCACCCCCCGGGGGGAGGGGGGGGTCAAGGTCACTCAGCTGCTTGGCTGCTTTCACCCATTCAGTTGTGCTGGGGATCAGGGCTTTCTTCAGCTTCCGGAGGCCTCTGACCCTGTGCAGCCCCTTCCCTTTCAAAAATCAGTGCTCCTTTCTTTAAAGTGGACAAGGAGAAGGTGTTAGCATCTGTCTTCCAGCAAGGCCGGGAGCTGTTGCTTGTTTTGAGATTGGAGTTTGCTGAACTCAGATGCAATCCTGCTGCTTCAGATCCCTGAAGGTGGAAATCCCAGACATTTACCACCAGACCCAGCAAGAGGCTGTTCTTGTTTGGTCCTGGCAGTGCTGGGGGTCCCTAGCCTCTTAAATGCTTTGGGTGTGATGCCTCATGCCCATGATCTGAGCAATTGGATGGTTTGGGCAGGGGGATTACCACAAGTTCAAGGGCATCTTAGACTACACAATAGATTCAGGCCAGCCTGGGCTACAGAATATGAAGACTATCTCCAAAAAGGAGATGAGGGGTGGAACTGGGATGTAGCTAACTTTGTAGCGTGCTTGCCTAGTCTGAGCAGGTCCTGGGTTTAATCCCCAGCACCACTTAAGGCAGACGTGATGGTGCACAGTTATAATCCCAGGATGAGGAGAGGGAAGTGGGAGGATCAGAATTCAAGGCCATCCTGGGCAATGTATTGAATTTTAGGCCATCCTGGGCTACTTTGAACCCTATCTCCAAAAAGCCAAACTAAACAAAAGAATTCTATTAGGTTAAAGAGAAAGTCACCTCTTCTCCCCTAGCCAGACTGAGCACGAGCTGCTCACAGGGCTATGGCATGGTCATCAGCCTGAAGGCCTGGCCGTGGGTCACGGAGCTTTGTACACACGCCCACGTGTGTTCAGAACATCTTCATTGCTTCCATTGATCTCACCTTTCGTCTCCTCCTGGGTATCAAAGTGAATGTGATTTCGGCGGCCCTCTTCTTCCCTTTTTCGGCTGCCTGATTCACTGGGGGTCAGCACTTCCCGGGTGGGTTGCCACTGAGTGTGAAGTCACCTGCAGTGTCAGGAAGAGGCAGGCTCAGCTGCACACAAGGCTGGCTTTCATTCCTCAACTGCGCGCGCTCCGTGGGAAGCGCATTACTTACTCCTCGTCGAGGGTCAGCTAACTGCAGAGTTGGGAAGAATGGAGTGTGTTTGTCCACGAAGAGAACCGATAGCAGAAGCCCTGTGGGGGTGACGACACTCTGAGGTAAGGCAGGAACGGGAGTTTGGGCTGACCAGAGACTCTCTCCTGCCTCACACACCCCTCTCCATCACTGCAGTTGTTAAACGAACTCGTTCTTGGCTTCAGGAGTGTATTAGGACAAATGACCAAACCTGACAGTTAAAGCAAGAGAAATGTGTTCTCTCCCAGTCCTGGACGCCTTAAGTCTGAAACACAGCAGAGTCTGCTCCCTCTGCGGTGTCTTGGGAAGGGTCTTGCCTGGGTCATAGATGCATCAACCAGTGCTATGTGCCTGCCTTGATCTGTCCTAATCTTGCCTGTCCACAAGGACACTTGTTACTGGATCGGCTCCAGTTGTCCTACACAGGCTCCAGGGTCTTTGGGAATGATTGGTTGTTGGTGGTGGTCACGGTGGTGGTTGGTTTATTTGGTTTTGTTTTGTTGCTGTTTTCTACATACGGGTGTTCCTGTTTGGTTGTGCACCACATGCATGCAGTTCCTGTGGGAGCTAGAAGATGGCGTCAGATCTCCTGGGACTGAAGATGGTTGTGAGCTGCCATGTGGGTGCTGGGAATCAAACCCTGGTCCTTCGCTCTTAAGTATCCTTAACTATGCTCTCTCTCTCTCTCTCTCTCTCTCTCTCTCTCTGGCCTCCTACGCTGTGTCATTTGAAAGTGGCCTCTTTAGGCCCGTACAATTGTGTTTCTTGATGTACTATTGATGTTAGGGTGACAGAAGCCCTGCTTATTGACAGAGCTCACGCAGAGCTGCCCCGTGCATCAGCCTCCCAGCTCTGACCCTGCCTCTGAATACCTGGACAGGTGGGCAGCTGAGAGGCTATCTATGTGTTTACCCACACTGCCTATGGGTAATGGAGCAAGGAGAGGGCCCCTGAGCTCCCCTGATGTCTGCCTGAACCACAGAATCACTGGTAAAGCATGAAGTCTGAACCTGGGGTGAGAGCATGGGAAGAAAGGCAGGGGTTGGGTTTGGAATGTGGCAGCAAGTCTGACAATTGTCAACAGGGGTGTGTGAGGGAATCTATCTTCCTGTATTGTGAGAGCAGACTGGGTGGCACGGAGGCACCAAGGGTCTGGTGGGCAGAGCATGGTGGCGGTGTGTAATTCTTGTCCCCAACCTTGGAGGCGAGCAGGGCCTCTAGGACCTCACAAGGCTTCCTCTGTGCAGGTGGCTCAGAATGCAAGCCACTGGGAGTGGTTTATCTCATTCCTGAGTCTCAGCTCCTGCCTCCCTGATTTGCCTGCACCCCAAAAAGGAACTTCAGGGCCTGTTGCTCAGGCTTGGTGGAGACTGGGCTTTCCCCACTCGGATGCCCTCTTGCTGAAAGTTCTTGATCTGAGGGGACAGGTGGTGGTGGCAGGCTACTTGCTCACAGGAGATGTGGGGGATGCTGAGTGGCCAGTGTCCCCCTCTCCCAGGTGTCCTTCCGTGGTGTATAGGTCCACTTTAGCTAGAGATAGAGGACTTCTCTGCTCCAGGCTCTATTTTTTTATCCCTTCTGCCTTTGGTCCTCTCAGAGTCTCATTTAAGGGCAGTTTTCTAGGATCCGATGACCAGGATCAACAATGCAGATTTTCTCAGCCGAAACACCCGTGGGGACTTTCCTAAGCAAGTGCAGTCTGGTTTCCCAGGATGGAATAGCCCTTGTTACTTTATTTCTAATGTGTGTGTTGAGGGGGTATTTTGCCTACATGGATGTCTGTGCACCTGTCTGCATGCAATGTCCATGAAGACCAGCAGAGGACCTTGGATATGCCGGAACTAGAGTTACAGACAGTTGTGAGTCTCCATGTGGGTGCCTGGAATCAAACCTAAATCCTCCGGAAGAGCAGCTGCTTCTCTTAACCACTGAGGCGTCTCTCCAGTTCCCCCTTCTGATATCTTGTTAAAATTATAGAACCAATAACAGTACTAGTAAAAAAATAAATAAAATCAGCTCAGGCTGGGAGGTGCAGTTTAGAGTGATCCCATAGGTGCAGGCAGGAGGGTGAGAAGTTCAAGGTCATTCTCTGACCCACAGAGTAAATTAGAGGTCGAGGCCAGCCTGTGCTACCGGAGACAGAAAAACAAGAATCAGGAGATTCAGTTGTAAATGAAGGTCACAGGTTGGACCCATTTCTGCCCCAAGTACCCAAGCCCACTGTCTATCCCGGATGTCTGTCCTTCCTATCCATAGGTCTAGCTTTTGTGTGCCTTTGCCGAGCCTTTGGTGACTCAGGCAGACCTCCAGGGGGCGTGGCGTGCATCTTGGGTTTCTAAACCTCAGTTTCAGTAAGACCTGTCTCCCACTAGAGAGCTAGGCCCCCATGGCAGGGGCCTGCCTCAGACACTTCGGAGCTCCATCTGCCCTGGTCCACAGACAGGCTGCCGTTGTCTCTGCCCAGTTCTGTGCTTTGAGGGTTCTCGAGGGCAGTATGACTCTAAGCACCCGTGCCTCCTCCTAGCCCTGCCATAGGCTGTCCCTACAGGTCCTGGAGATTGCTCAACCCCCTGTTTTCTTCCACACACTGTCTCTAACTTCTGTGAACGCAGACACGGTAGGAATTGCAAGGGTCAGAAGTGAGTAAGAAGAAATGCACACGTCTCTTCCTTAAGACAAAGAATGAGTGTTCCTTGTCTCCTGGGGTGTGTCTGCCAGCTGTGGGGTCACTAGTGTGTTGGTAGTGAGTGCCATGGATCCTCAGAATTGGGTGACAGGAGGTAAGTTGGCCTGGCAGATCATCCCAGGATGGGGTCTGCTCCCTTCTGGAGACACTGAGCCCACAGGCCTGGTCTTGCTACAGGGAGGAGCTCTTACCACGAAGGACCCACCTAACTGAGAGTCACATGAGTAACTGTAGGTGAATTCTACAGAAGGGAAGGGGTTTTCAGAGGATCAGGGCAGTTTCTCCACCACAGGGCTGTTGACATTTAGATCCTAGTCCTTGTTTGTGTGGGACTGTCCCGTGTGCTAGGATGCTGAACATCTCCAGCCCCCACCCAGAGCAGCAAACACATTTTCCAGCATTGCCAAAGCCCCTGAGGGGACAAATTATCTTGTGCTGGACAACTCTGGATCCGAGGCTTCAGCAGTGAGCTTTCTGGGACCACTGCTCAGTGCCTGAAGTAGCCACTCGCTTGGTCCAGCTTCCTTTGTCCTTCCCAAAAAGCTGAACTCATTGCCTCAGTGGGTGTCTCATTGACTCACCAGCTGTAACCACAAGCAGCCTTCCTACTTGGGGAGATCCCAGATGACTTATCATGGGACTCTGTATGTAAATACCTAATTCTAGTTTTTGCTAAATTGAATCTAGTAATCACCCCCCAACACACACACACACACACACACACACACACGCGCGCGCGCACGCGCGCACACACACTTCTTTTTTAGCCTAGCCTGGTTAGTGTTTCCTTACCCCATTAAGGGCATGCTGCGTTGCACCTTTGCCTTGAGGTTTTCTGCAGGCAATAAGCATTTTGTTATCACTGGTTTGGGCCCTAGCCCCGGGGCTGGTGGATGATGTAAGAGCCAGAAAAGTCTGAAGTTGGTAGTGATTGTGGGTTTTCTTTTAGACCTTTGATCCAGGGTGTGGCGTGAGATGAAGGCAGAAGCCAGACTATGAGAAAAGAGGGGTCAGAATCCCAGATGGACCACTGGGACTCTGTCCGGAATACCGACCCAGTGTGGACCACTGACTCCTTGAACGAGGCTTGGTACATTTGTCAGTTCCTCTTGGGGCAGCAGAGCCAAGGTGTTGGCTTTAGTTGAGGCTTTGTAAAGTGTTCTTTGGAAGGCAGGCACACCCTGAGTGAGGTCTGAGACCTGTGGGGCCACACCCAGCAGCAGGCAGCTGCCTCCCGTTGCCAGGGCTCTGTGGATTCCATCAGTGCTCCTCTCTGCATCTTCCTCATCCTCTGCTATCTTAGGAAAATGGGTTCTGCTTTTCCGGTTTGAGTCTTACAGTTTGGAACCCACCCTGCATCCAGTGGCAAACCCTGCGTGTGTCCACAGCTTCCCCACTGGGCGCTCGCTGTCTCTCTTCTACTGTGACTCTCAAAGGCTCCCCTTCCGTGGCCAGCTCAGAAGCACATGCTCAGAACCCAGGAGTCAGATGCCCAGCTGGCTTCATTGTAGACACTGTGTCTGTGACCTTCCACCCAGACGGGGCTGTGTGTTCAGATGCTCCCATTGACTTGCCAGGCATAGGGGCCAGAGGGCAAACGGGAAGAGAAGCAAAATCTGCCTGCTCAGGCCTCTTGGTCTTGGGTAACAAGGAAATTGTCAATGATGCTACCAGCCCCAGTGCCCCCACCCCCGGCTATGCCCATCAGCACCCTGGTGAATCCATGAGATGTACCCATGCCTGTAACAAACCAGCAGTACCCAAGAACCCAGGCATTCTTATTGAAGGCTAGGAGCAGAGTCTGGGGGAGGAACCCGGCTTAGCTAACAGTGGCTCGGTGCTCCTGGAGGCAGCTGCCTCTGCCTTTCCGCCATGGACAGCTCCAAGTCCTGTGGATTCCAGTGTTTGGGGTAGGTGGAGTCTACCCACATAGGGAAGGTGAAACTGCTCTCTTCAAACAGAGAAAGAGATAAAGAAGACCTGAGATCTGGCCTTGACCACGGCCAGGCACTGCTCCAGCCCCACCCAGCCTCACCACCCGCCCCCCCCCACCAACTGGACAGGCGGGCTGAGGTGTCAACACTGGGGATTTTCCTTCCTCTCCCTCCTTCCCCCTTTCCCTTTGTTCTGTTCTTTCTCTGCCAGCTTTTGGGTTAGCTTCTAGATGACTCATGGGAGGTGTTCTAGGGCCTGCTTCCCTGGGCACAGAAGCAATGGGGGAAGGGACAAGGGACAGGTGAGTGCACACCTCTGGAGGGGCCCAGGGAGCTCCTGGCAGCAGGCCCAGCTCCTAGCAGCTGTGCCAGGCCTGAGGGGGCAGTGAGCTGAGCAGGTCAGACAGGTGGAGCCTGCTGGCCTGGCTGCCCATCCCCAGCAGCCCAGGGCCTCTGCTGGTTTACTGAAGAGAGAACTACCCTTTTCTTTCTTCTGCCTTAGCTCCCTGGCCCCTTCAGGGACCATTTATAGCATCTGAACAGGATGTTGGGGGGGGGGTGGACCATGAATTTGCTTGGAGAGACGCTGGTTGAGTCCAATTGTGGACAGTGGTCTTGGCCTTGGAGAAGCACTTCTGGTTTCCAGGCCCTCGGTTCTGATGCAGATGTCACAAGCAGCCCGAATGTTGAGTGACAAAGTGAGGCCACAGGTCTGGAAGCCTTAGGGAGATTTGTCTCTGGGAGAGAACTTGTGGGTGCGTTATTGGGTGGTGTGGGCTTTTCCTTCTGCGGGGGCTGCCTCTGCTCAGCACCAGCACCTGGCTTTGTGGGGTGACCCTCTTGGGTTCCTGTGGGGGGAAGGGCTAGACTTCCTCAAACACAAACATAAATTACAGACCCTTACTGGGGTGGATCCCCCTTTGCCATTGTTTCAGGTGGTGGTATCCCCTTTTCTGTGACTCCACTCTCTCCTCGCTGAAGGCCGAATCTCAGCCGATCCTGCTTCTCCAGACACAGTCTCCGGTGATGTCCGGCTGAGGATGGGGGTGGGGGTTAGTTTCAATAGAAAGCTAGCTCCTGGTGCCTCCCCCAGGAGCAATGGCCGTGTCTGCCTGGGAATCCTGCACTGGGACTGTGTTGATGGTCTCTTGGCGGCTCACATCCTCTTTGCCAGTCTTGTGGGGCATCCACAGGCCAAGCTGTGAGGGAGAACAGCCTCTTTGATGTAATGTGTAACATAAAAACAGGCGTTGGGCTTTGTGTTGTTGTTATTTGATGAGTTGCCATTTTTCTGAGTTCTTTTGAGGACAGGGTCTTACTTTGTAGCTCAAGCTGGTTTGGAACTCACTCAGTAGCCTAGGCTAGCCTTGAGCTTGTGCTAGCCTTCCTGTCTCAGTCTCCCAGGAGTCCGAATCAGAGGTGTGCAGAACTGTCAGCGCGTGCAGAGATGATCACACCTTACCGAGCACAGTCATGCTGTAGACAGGGACAGCGGCGGGTTTTGCGTTTTGCTTTGTTGTTCTGCTAACCAAGCTCCCTGTGATGAAGCTTTGCTGACCAAGTGGTCTATCTTGTTAGGTTTGGGGTTTTTTTTGAAGTGGGGTTCAAACTGGTCAATCCTCCTGCTTTGGCCTCCAAAATAGCTGCATGGCAAGTAGGCAGGTGTCATCATTGTCCTCGCTATAAACCAGTCTCTCTCAGCCACCACCCCCAACCGAAGGCCTCAGGAGTGCTAGCTCAGTCACTGAACCACACTCCCGGCCTACACATGAATTTCATAAAACAGGCCCAAAAGTAGGGCAACTTTGTGATGGCTTCCTCGAGACATCTTCAGTTCCATCCTCTACTCCTGCCGGCCCCACCTCGCCCAGGTCTGTTTTCTCTCTGTCGATAGGTCTCTCTTTCCCCAAAGTCCAAAGACTTTTCATACATCTCCTTGGCTAGAATTACTTTTCACGCCAGCCCCATGCCTGTCAGCATGGAGAGAAGGTGCTCCCATAGTTCTCTGACCAGTGTGAGTGCGGGTACAGAGGCAGCGGAGAAGGTGCGGATCTGCCTGGGCTTCGGTTACTTGGTGGTTGTAAACTGCTTGACATCAGAGCTGGGAACCGAACTTGGGTCCTCTAAGAAGAGCAGCAAATGCCCTTACCCACTGAGCCCTTGCATTTTGTTTTTTAATGAGCTGTTTAAGTCAGCACACAAGGGGACTTTGCTCACTACGCATTGTCCCTATGTGTCTTTCTATTCTATTCTCGTTCTCTCCCCTCCCCACTTCCCCCAGCTCTTGGTTTCCCTCCCTTCCCCAGCCAGCCCCTTCTGCTTTCCTGCATTGCCTGCTCCATGGCTACCTCTATTTCTCTCTTAAGATCTCTTCCTCCCTTACGATCCCCTTCCCAGCTTTGGGGAACCCCTCCCCCAACACACACACACAGACGGATGTATTTTAAAGATAGGTTCTACACCTACAAAGCATACAGGACTTGTCTGCGTCTGGCTGGTCTTGCTTAATGATTTTCAGTTGCATCCCTGTTCCTGCCAATGTCTTTCTTGATGGCTGCACAAAATCATTCTGTAAAGCCAGGTGTAGGCCAGCACCTTTAATCCAGGACTCGGGAGGTAGGCAGGAGGATCTGTGACTCTGATCTCTCTACTTTCTCTTTCCATCTTTCTCTTTCTTTCCTTCCTTCTTCCTCCCTCCCTCCCTCCCTCCCTCCCTCCCTCCCTCCCTCCCTCCCTTCTTTCTCTCTCTCTCTCTCTCTCTCTCTCTCTCTCTCTCTCTCTCTCTCTCTCTCTTTCTTTCTTTCTTATTGTTGTTCTTTGGTCTTCCAAGACAGGGTTTCTCTGTGTACACTTGGCTGTCCTGGAACTCACTCTGTAGACCACATTTTCTTTATCCATTTATTTCTCTCTGCATGAACATCTATTCTGGCCCCTCTGCCCACTGTGAATGGGCAGGAATGACCGTGGATGTGCAGATGTCTCTCTGATAGGGTAGAGTCCTTTGGGCAATACCCTCTGGGTATGTATCTGGGTCACATGGGACCTCTATTTTTAGCTTTTTGAGGAACCTCCATACTGATTTCCATAGTGTCAGCTCCCTCTTCATATGATATTCAAGCAGCATGGCCTATTCTTAATCTTTCACTGTGCAGAGAGACCTTTCCCTCTTCCTCTCCTTTCTCCTCCTCCCTCCTTTCCTTTGCTTCTGCTTTCCCTTTGAATAACCATCCAGTGTTGGCTGCTTAATACTCTGCCTCTAAGACCCAGCAAGGGCTGAGGCTGGAGAGCTGGCTCAGTGGTTAAGAGCGCTTGTTGCACAGGATTTGGTTCCCAGCTATCTGTAAGTCCAGTTCCAGAGAGTCCAGGTCTTCTGGGCTCCCCAGAACTGCACGGACATAGTACACATACACGCACGCAGGCAGAGCACTCAATGCGCTAAAATGTTTGGAAAAGAGTCAGTAAAGGGAACACAAAATCCTAAAGACTAAGGAGGTTGGCAACTGGGTGCCCAGCTCCCCTAGAGAAGGAGCCACAAGCTGATGGCTAACAGCCCCCAAAGCCAGGAAGTCATCTGCCATTTACCAGGGCCTGCCGTAGGGGCCAGCAGAGTGGCAAGCATTCACCACCTTGCTCTTTTCTCCTGGGAAGCACAGACAGCTGTGCCTCCTTTGGGCAGCAGGCAATGGTGCCTACTCAGAGGGCTCATTCCAGAGAGCAAACCTGAGGATCTTTGTTGTTTCCGTATGGGTCTCCTGGCCTGCCTGGAGCTCCCTGTGTAGCCCAAGGTGTCCTTGAACTTGCCTTGATCACCCTGCATCCCCGTTCTGAGTGCTGTCTCTATATGCACGGGTGTAGGGTCATTCGCTGGAGCACAGGCAACCTCTTGGGGACTGTATCCCTGAAGGACCTGATACCCCACCCTGCATCCTCAGCAGCCACCCATTACCAGTAACTCCTCAGCTGGGGGGGGTGTCTTCATGAGCCCCTCCCCCGTCCATGCTGGGCTTTGGGTGGCTATCCTTGTACAGGACTTGTGAATGTAGTCATAGCCACTGAGTTTGTTTGTGTGTGCAATGACCCTGTTATGTCCTGCAGACACCGTTTCGCTATCTCCGACTCTTACAGTCTTCTTGCCCCACCCCCTTCTGCGAAGATCCCTGAGCCTGTGACATGGATGTCACGTTTAAGAGTTGAACACCCCACAACCTTATTCTCTGCACAGGGTCCAGTTGTGTGTCTCTGTGTTAATTTCCATCGACCACAAAAAGCAGATTCTCTGATGGAGGTTGAAAGATTCACTAATCTGGGCCTTTTTTGTTTACAGTGCTGGTGATGAACCCCAAGGTTTCAAACCTGCCAATCAAGGGCTCCACCAACTCATCGACTGCCCTGGCCCAGTCACTGGCTCTGAAGGCGGCCCGAAGGTCATGGTCAATTTTCTGTGTAACTGAAGCCTGGAGCCCCAGGTGATCCACTCCAACGCTGGCCTAGGAGTGGCTGTGGAGGACTCCAGCTTCCTGAGTCACGGCCTTGAAGTAAGGGTATCTTCTACCCTCTGACTGTGGGCAGGGCATCATCTAATCGGTTAAGGAGTATATGAGGTTTCCCTGGAGAAGAATCACTTCCCATTGACCCCGGGTCAGCTCTTCAGGCCTGACCAGCCACACTTGTTATTTGGGTTTGGTTGGGGGAAGGTTGCTATCGTTTTATGTTTCTTTGTTTGATTTTGGAGGGTAGGGATGGGTAAGGTGGGGTGGGTGCATGCGCATGCCATAACGTGTGTGTGTGCGTGTGTGCGTCTGTGTGTGTGTGCATGTGCGCGTGCGTGCGTGCGTGCACTCTCCTGTCATATGGGTTCTGGGAATCAACCTCAGGTCTTCATGTTTGGTAGTGAGTGCCCTTACCCCGCTGACCTATCTCACTGGCCCTGGTTAATGTGTATAAGTCGCCTGATAGATGTACGCTGTGTGTGTGCCTGGTGCCCCCGGAGGCCAGAAGAGGGCATCAGACTCCCTGTACCACAGTCACAGATGGCTATGAGCTGCCACGTGGGGGCTCAAAGCTGAACCTGGGCCGTCTGCAAGAGCAGTAGGTGCTCTTAACCACCGAGCCTCCTGTTTGTTTCCTTTAGTCTGGCTGTATTGCCCAGACTGGTGTCAAACTCCTGAACTCAAAGGAACCTCCTGACTCAGCCTCCTAGTGGAAGCAGGAAGGAGTCTCTGACGATCTCCCGGTGCTGCTGGCCCTCTGGCTGAACTCAGACTAGTCAGTGTGTCCTCTGTGGTCTTCAAAGTGCTGGGGGAGCGTGTTGTGCTTTGCAGGATCTATTGCACACAGCTTTCTCCACAGGCTCCCCATCCATCCTCCTGCAGCTTTGGGCCTGTTGGCGGATCTTCACTCCCTGCTGCCTGTCCGCGGGTCCTCACTCCGTGTCCACAGACCACCAGCCTAGCCGGCCGGCTGTGAGTGCTTCTTTGGCAGTGTCTTAGCTGGTTGTTGTGAGTAATAGCGAAGGAAGCAATCAGCAAGTATACTGCCCTAGAAGTGCTGCACGCTATAGCCCGAGAAGGAAGAAGAAGGTGAGAGAGGCCCAGATCTTCGAGAGGCACCAGGACTTTGGAAGCCGGTGGGTAAGGGCCGCTGGGGGGGGGGCGGGCTTTAGCACCCCAGGAGAAGCATGTTTAGGGATGTTGAGTGGCAGGAGGCGGCACAGGGACTGGGGTATAAGCCATTTCTGGCTGAGAGACACTTGCATGTAGAGGCAAGAATTACAGCATTTATGGGGCATGTGTATTGTATGTTTATCCTCCTAGCCAAGCAGCTGCCATCTTGGGGAATTCAGTTGCACCCCCTTGCAAAAGGATTATTCCAGCTGGGCTTGTTGACTGTCTGCACTTCCACAGCTGAGGAGGGTCACAAGACCCTCACCTGGGTATCCATCTGCTCCCTTCCACCTGCTCTATGCAACTTGATCTTGGGTGCACATGGCCTCAGGAAGGGGCTAGGCTCTATAGGCTGGGGAAGACTAGGGGAGCAGGCGGCCATTTGTGTGGCTACAGGGAAGTCCTCACCACCTGTGGCCTGTTGGGGAGGCAACGCACACTCAGTGTCAGCGTCAGCAGCAGTAGCCGCCTGCCTCTGTGGCCAAAGCAGTTGCGCCATCACTTGTCGCCAGGAGCCTTTCCTCCATTAGCTGTTCCTTCCACATGTGCACCCCTTAAAGGTGCTTGCTCTCTCTGTCTCTCTTGCCTCTTGCTTTTCTTGTCTCTTGTTCCTCTTCCTTCTTCTCTACCTGCCTGTCTACCTCACTCATGATGCCCCCACTCCAACACAGCCTTTCGCTCTCCCCCTCCCCCAATAAACCTCTTGCACTAACTCTGTTGCACGTGGCGTGTTTGCTTACCTTGGTGAGGGCCTACCAAAAGGTACCCACTCCGCCATTTTTTTTTTCGAGACAGGGTTTCTCTGTAGCTTTGGAGCCTGTCCTGGCACTAGCTCTTGTAGACCAGGCTGGCCTCGAACTCACAGAGATCTGCCTGCCTCTGCCTCCCGAGTGCTGGGATTAAAGGCGTGCGCCACCACTGTCCAATGCGCCATTTCTTTCTTGATCATTACACACACCCCTGTAAGTCTCCCCTCATCTATGTACCCAATGAACCTATTGGTTCCCAGAGTCAACATTGGCACAGTAGTGCCTCAGTTTATCTCTGTGACCTTAGGAGATGGGGTAGATGTTTGCAGTAATAGACTAATCTAATCATGAAGTCCATGCCGAGGGTCTGCTGTGATCTGATCTTTTTTTCTTATTTTTTTTAATATTTATTTATTATGTATACAATATTCTTTCTGCGTATATGCCTGCAGGCCAGAAGAGGGCACCAGACCTCATTACATGTGAGCCGCCATGTGGTTGCCGGGAATTGAACTCAGGACCTTTGGAAGAGCAGGCAATGCTCTTAACCACTGAGCCATCTCTCCAGCCCCTGTGATCTGATCTAAACAGGAAGGGTGGCTAAGGATGCGGGTCACAATGCGGGACTGAGTATAGAACCTAAGCCTCCAGTTGCTGTCCCTGGAGATGGGTCTGTGGCTCAGATCTGCCCTGCTGAATGAACCCACGTGGTCTCCTCTCATGGGCGTGCGTATTCAAGATGCATCTCAGAACACCTGCTTGAATCAGGTGGCGTGGCTTAGGCCCACAATCCCAGCTTTTCTCTCTGAAGAGAAATCACTAGTTTTAGGTCAGCCTGAACTAGTGTGAAACCCTCAAAAATAAAAGGGGGGGTACCTGGTGCAAGTTTTTCTTTGTTGATGGCCTTGAGGCCCCTGGGGTAACCTCTGCCATTTGGGGTCTAACCTTAGACTGGACACCCTCTGAAGACAGCTACCCCTCTCATCTCTGTGTCTTTCTCTTAGTGCGTATGGGGAAGTGAGCATGTGCCATGGCTCCTGGGTGGAGGTCAGAGGGCTAGAGGGCTGCTGTATGAACTAAGTTTTCTCCTTTCACCTTTAGGTGGGTTCCAGACCAGTCGGCAGGCTGGTCAGGCTTGTGTGGCAAGAACCTTTACCCACTGAGCCATCCCCCGTGATCTCTGGTTTCTAGAGGCAGGTCTCACTGCGTACCCTGAACCAACCCCATGTCTCTCTGGTTCTAAAGTTAGGCTGTAACTTGTCATGCAGACCAGGCTGGCCTCAAACTTGAAGCAATCCTCCTGTCGCAGCCTCCTGAGTGCTAGGATTGCAGGCACAGGTCATCAAGGGGGAAGTGTGCGAGCCACACTCTTCGGCAAGCCCTCTCCACAGGAATTGTTCTTGTCCCTAAAGAGACCTTTAGAGAGAGCGCCTTTGTAATGAGGCCTTTGGGTGGACCGTGCACCGTGCCCACCCCACCACACACGCCCTCAGCTCCCCAACCCTGGGGAACCTGGCGTGGGCTGAAGTGGGCCCTGCTGAAATGCCAGGAATGCCGGGCAGTGACGGAGAAGCTCGGAGTCCTCCAGGAGGTTTGCCTGCAGCCACACAGGAAGGAGCCTCCAAGTACAATCTTCACATTTTTGCAGTTTTCCCTGCAGAAGTCAAGAATGTCTGACCTCCCCTCCTCCCCAGCAATCGACTGGCCGGGAACTTGTAAATTAAAGGGGCCACAATCTGTATTATCTTGAATTCAAGTAAGGTCATTTTCAAAAAACTTTTTTTTTTCCAACCCAGCTTGGTTTTTATCTGTGTCAATAGAACAATAAGAAAAATTGTCCCTTTTAGGGAGAATTCACCTGCAAAAAAAATTCTGGATTGTTGGTCGTGTTGACACGAGCCTTTAATCACAGCCTCTGGGGGCAGAAGCAGGTGGATCTCTGTGAGTTCAAGGCCTGTCTGAACAATGTATTGGAGCTCCAGGCCTGCCGCCTGCCTTGCTACAGAGTGAGACCCTGTCTAAATAAATAGGAAAGTTTCTTAAATGTCTAGATAATAAATTCAGAAATGGCAGCTTGGTGGAGCGGTTTGTACCAGGAATTCCAACACTCGAGGGGGTGGAGGCAGGAGGATCGGTGCAAGGCCAACTCAGAAAACAGGAAAAGTGGACCTGGGTAGTGGCTCAGTGGTTACTGTTTGTTGGGAGCACCTGGGTTCAATTGCCAGCACCCACATGGTGGTTCATCCGACACCCTCTTCTGGCCTCCATGAATATAGCATGCATGTGTGCACAGACACACAAGCAGAAAAAAACTCATGCACATAAAACCATAAAGTAGTCATTAAAAAGTTTTTTTAAAAAAAAAAACAGAAAAGTAATCTGCTAGTGTTAGTTTGTTTAGTGCTGGTGCTGAGTCCAGGGCCTCAGTCACGCTAAGTAGCTTCTGCACCTTTCTTTTTTTTTAAATATTTATTTATTTATTATGTATACAATATTCTGCCTGTGTGTATGTCTGCAGGCCAGAAGAGGGCACCAGACCTCATTACAGATGGTTGTGAGCCACCATGTGGTTGCCGGGAATTGAACTCAGGACCTTTAGAAGAGCAGGCAATGCTCTTAACCACTGAGCCATCTCTCCAGCCCAGCTCTGCACCTTTCTGTGCAAAGTTCCCAGCCCCTGAACAGCATCTTTTTATTTTATTTATTTCTTTTTGGTGCCTGGAGGGAGTATCTTCATTTTGAGACATAGTTGGTGCTGGTGTAAGGTCACAGTAGAGGAAGCTGGGCAGAAGGCAGGTGTGCAATTCTGTACTTTCTTTGTTCTAAGAGTATTCCAAAATAAAATGTTTATTAAAAGAAAAAATAAGTATCTATGCATTTGTGAACATACATATTCATACTTGAATACATATAGATTCCTTGGGTTCTTAAAAAATTCATTTTTAAAAAATTCCTCTTGAGTTTGAGGCCAGCCTGGTCTACATAGTGAGTTCCAGGCCAGAGAAGGTTCTTTGGTGCTGGAGAGATGGCTCAGCAGCCAACAGCACTGACTGCTCTTCCAGAGGACAGGGGTTCAATTCCAGCACCCACATGGAAGCTCAGAACTGTCTGTAACTCCAGTTCCAGATCTGACACCCTTACACAGATATACATGCAGGCAAAACACTAATGCACATAAATAATTTTTAAAAATATACTCCAGGTGGTGGTGCATGCCTTTAATCCCAGCACTCAGGAGGCAGAGACATGCGGATCTCTGTGAGTTAGAGACCACCCTGATCTTCAGAGCTAGTTCCAGGATAGGCTCCAAACCTACACAGAGAAACCCTGTCTCAAAAAAAAAAAAAAAAAAAAAAGGAAAAAAATTACTCCTTAAAAAAAAGTCCTTTAATATAAATTAAACAAGTAAAATCTTGTTTTTTTAAGGCAAAAACAAAACAAAGCAGAACAGCAGTTAAATAGAAGCCTGCCCCAATGACCTCATTTTAATCTAATCACCTCTTGAAAAGCTCCAGTCACACTGGGAGGCAGAAGCCAGCATCTCAGCTATGGCTTAGAGAGCAGCGTGTTGAAGACAAGCCCCGTCCACACAAGACCTATCTGGACACTTCATAGACTAGTTAGAATATCCCCACAGAATGCTCCCGGTCTGAGGCCAGATGCCAACCCAGGGCCTGTCTCCTACTCCAGGAAGAGGCCTTGGTGAGTCTGTGTCACAGACAATAGTGGGTCCCAAGGGCGTGAGGCTGCCGAAATTCATCCTGGCTTTCGGATGCCACCGGAAGAGAGCCCGGAGAGTGCCAGTCAGCTGCTTTCTCATTCCTGAGGGGCAGAGCTAGAGGAAATGAGTGGGCAGCGGAGGATTCCGGTCAGACAAGGACAATGGGCAGGCTTGGATGCAGAGGGAGACTTTGGGATCACGCTGGGACCCTTGTGTGGAGGTCTGGGAGGCCGGACCAGGCTTAGGAGGCGCGCTGTCGGATCCTGAGCCTACCGGACCCTGGACAGCAGGAGTGCTCAACAGGCAGGGTGTAGATTGGTTCTCGGCTCCCTGGGGCTCATATGCTTTGTACATGCGTGAAATTCCCATAACATCTATTTTTACAAAATAAAAAAATGATCCAGGCGCCCAGCTCTCCTCCCCGCCCCCCAGGAGGGTAGTGATCGGTGTCCTCTGACTTGGGGGAAGCGTCGCCACCTGCTGGTCACCAGGGGGCATTGCCAGCACAAAAGAGAGACCTAGCCTTGGCACCCAGCAAGGGTTACTAGCGCCATGCCCCTTCCTAGGGCTGCACCGAGGGAAGGGAAGCAGGTCCCTCACAGCAAGATCCCTTTTTCTTTTTCTTTTTTCTACTCTCCTCTCCTGGCCGGGCGGTGGTGGTGCACGCCTTTAATCCCAGCACTTGGGAGGCAGAGAAGGGCAGATCTCTGTGAGTTCAAGGCCAGCCTGGTCTATAGAGGAATTTCCAGGACAGGCTCCAAAGCTACAGAGAACCCTGTCTCAAAAAACTAAAAGCAAAAGAAAGCAAGAAAAAAAAAACCCAGGTTCTTACTGTGTAACCCTCTCTGGTCTCAATATCATGATTCTTCTGCCTCAGTCTCCTGAGTATTAGAATTACAGACACCCACTACCATGCCAAATTTCAAAGTAATAATCATTTTTTCTCTCTCTCTCCCTCCCTCTCCCTCTTTCCCTCTCTCCCTCTCCCCCTCTCTCTCCTGAGATGGGATCTCTATTTGTCCCCTTGGCGGACCTGGGACTCCTTGCTCTCCTGGTCCTCCTCCCATCACCTCCCAAGTTCTAGGATCACAGGCCTTTGCCATTGCACCTGGCCTGAGCCAACTCACACCCTTGTCTTTATTTCACGCCCCTCTGCTGGCCTAGCAAAGCCCATGGGCCCTTGAAACCAGTGTCAGGTACACAGGAAGCCAGGTGTGGTGGTGCAGTCCTGTGGGAGCCTGAGACCACAGGACTGCAAGTTCAGGGCCAGTCCAAGCAATTTAGTGAGACTCTATTATAAGATTTATAATATGTTACAGAACCTGTGGAATGGGATGACCCGTGTGGTGGAGGGACAAAGCAGACTCCCAAGACATGTTCTCTGACCTCCGTGTGCACACATAATTGCATACATACACATACACAAATTAATAAATAAATTCATGGTGGTGCGTGTCTTTAATCCCAGCACTGAAAGGCAGAGGCAGGCAGGTCTCTCTAAGTTCCCGGCTGCCTAAGGCCACATAGTGAGACCCTGTGTCAAAATCAACCACAAACCAAAACAACAAAATCCCAAGATGATAGATGAAAATAAAAAATATGTATATATTGCCAGGCGATGGTGGCGCACGCCTTTAATCCCAGCACTCGGGAGGCAGAGACAGGCGGATCTCTGTGAGTTCGAGACCAGCCTGGTCTACAGAGCTAGTTCCAGGACAGGCTCCAAAGCCACAGAGAAACCCTGTCTCGAAAAACCAAAAAAAAAAAAAAAAAAAAAAGAAATATATTGCACACCTTGGCCTTTGGCTAAGACCAAGGGTAAAAGAAAAGGTAAAAAGGGATGGCTGGGCTGTGGAGGGCTTGCTTAATACAGGCGAGGCTCTGGGTTCGATGCCCAGAACAAAAAAAATACCCGGGACGGCACAACCGAGCACCTACAGTGAACACGAGCACTCAGACGCATGCTGAACGTAAATGTGGTGTGAGCGGCAGGTGTGTGTCTTACTGACACGCTGCTCGCCAGATAGCAGCCTGACAATGATGAGTCAGATAGCGACACTTGGCACGTGGGGAGGCAGGAGGATCAGGAATTCTTGGCTACATAGTGAGTTCCAGGCCAGCCTGGACCACGTGAGATTCTATTTCAAAAACAGCGTCACCCCAACACTCAGGAGGCAGAGGCAGGCAGATCTCTGTGAGTTTGAGGCCAGCCTGGTCTACAAGAGCTAGTTCCAAGATAGGCTCCAAAGCTACAGAGAAACCCTGCCTTGAAAAACCAATATATATATAGTGTCTATTGCTTTTTTTAAAATTTTTATGCATACTTTAAAGGAATTGCCCAGGCTAACTCCACCTGTAAGGCAAGCTATCCTCCTGGCTCAACCTCTGAAGAAGCTGGGACTACAGGCACGCACCACTGCACTTAGTTTAGGGTGGCTGTTACTAACATAACTGTAAGTATTGCTAAAATACAAAGAAAAAATGTGTTGCTAAAGACAGGAAGTGTTCCATGCCTATGAGCCTTGGTAAAAGCATGTGGCCATCCTCCAGGCTGCTGGACTGTAGGTCTGGCTGCCCCACATTGGCCATTTACCCCATAGGTGCTGGTACAGGGCCAACTGACCTAGACCATCGAGGTTGCTGCCTCTATCAACTGATCATTCAGCACAGCAGACACAAAAACACACAGAACGGGTTCTACAAACCGAACATGCAGGCTAAAGGATCCGAGCAGATATCCTATGTGCTATGTAACAATGCCTGGGGCATAATTAACTATAATTCTTATAACTGAAGGTTTTCATTCAATCCCATTTGCTTTAAAACCAGGGATTTGGACCTAGTTTAGCATATGTTGTTGGGGTTCTTTTTTATAAGACACACATGCACGCATGCACACACACACATGTGCACACATGAACACAAGCACAAAACCCTCCCACATTCTCAGTTTTTTTTCTTTATTTTTTTCACTACCTATATTAAAGAGCTAGGCTGGGTGTAGTGTCCTGGAATCCCAGCATTTGAGAGGATCAGAAGTTCAAAACCAGCCTGAGCTACAAGAGTCTGAAGAAACTGAGGAGTGTCTGTCCATTCGTGCACGGCGGATGGAGAAAATGTGGTCCTCTCTGCACAGTGGTGCATCTCTGGAGATCCAGCTACCCAGGAGAATGAGGCAAGAATTAATCCCTGAGATTCAAGCCAGCCTGGGCCACATAGTAATACTTCATCTTAAAACCAACCAAACAGCTGGGCGATGGTGGCACATGCCTTTAATCCCAGCACTCGGGAGGCAGAGGCAGGTGGATCTCTGTGAGTTCGAGACCAGCCTGGTCTACAAGAGCTAGTTCCAGGACAGGCTCCAAAGTCACAGAGAAACCCTGTCTCGAAAAAACAAAAACAAAAACAAAACAAAAAAACCAACCAAACAGCTGGGTGCTGAAGGCGCACACCTTTAATCCCAGCTCTTGGGAGGCAGAGGCAGAAGGATCTCTGTGAGTTCAAGGTCAGCCTGGTCTACAAAGTGAGTTCCGAGACAGGCTCCAAAGCTACACAGAGAAACCTTGTCTTGAAAAACCAAAAAGAGAAAAGCAAAACAAACAAAAACTCCCATAAAGAAAATGTGATCTTGTCATACATTATAATATTGTTTGGCCACAAAAGGGCACAAGATTCTGACACAGCAGGGATGAGCCTGAAGACCTGATGTGATGAAGAAAGCCAGAGGTCACAGGGCAAATGTTACAGAAAGTCGAGCAGGGGAAGGATGGTGGAGCGCTGTTGCTTAAGGCCCATAAAGCTTCTGTTGGGAGTGATGAAAGCATTTTGGAAATAGATGGTGGTGATCATTGCCCAACGCTGACTGCCACTGCACGAAACGCCTCGGCACTGTGTGCTGAAGAATCGAAGAATCGTTACGTTAAAGAACAGGGTGGGTGTGATGGATGGTGCACAGGCGTAATCTCAGTGCTTGGACGGTAGAGGCAGGAAGATCAATGTCTTCTTCACCTACGGAGCCAGTTTGAGCCCAGCAAGGGTCGTGCGAGAGCCTGTCTCAAAATAAACAAGTCAAATAGTAGCAGATTGTGTGTGTGTGTGTGTGTATGTGTGTGTAGTTTGTTTGTTTGTTTGTTTGTTTGTTTGTTTGAGACAGGGTTCCTCTGTGTAGCCCTGACTGTCCTGGAACTTATTCTGCAGACCAGGCTGACCTCAAACTGCCTCTGCCTTCTGAGTGCTATCACACCTGACATATTCCTTCAAATTTCTATTGATAGATTTTTTTATTTTAAGTGTATGAGTATTTTGCATATGCATGTGTATACCATAGGTGCCCCTGGTACCCACAGAGGTTAGAAGAGAGCATTGGATCCCCTGGAACTGAATACCAAGGGGCAGTGGTTGTGAATTGCCATATCGGTGCTGGGAACTGAACTCAGGTCCTCTGTGAGAGCAAGCACTCTTAACCACCGAGGCATAGCTCCAGCCCTTTACAGACCGTCCTGATGCCGGCTGTTCACTGCCAGAGCTCTAGCTGAGAAGGGAGGTCTCCCACCCCGTTCATTCCCCCCACTCCTGTCTCCCCAGCACTCCATACCCCTCCCCTGGAGCTGCAGACACCACCCCTTTGCCTTGTCGACTAGAACGCTACTGTTTCTGACCTGTTAAACCTGCTCTCTTGAACTGGGCACTTGGCAAACCCTGCAGTCCTAGCATTGCAATCCCAGATATCTAGAACCTTCTCCCTTCATGCATCCTAGGCTTATACTCACAAATGATCCTTATAAATCTTATCACCTCCTGAGCACAGCCTCCCACATTCATGCTTGACTGAATAATCAGGATTGCAGGCTTGGGGCGGGTTGGATCTCTAAAATCCTGCCCACCAAACATGGCCAGCACAGAGGGGTGGGGCCAGAGCTGGAGTCTTCCTCCACACACTTAAACCACAGTTTCTTTGGCT
Source organism: Microtus pennsylvanicus (assembly GCF_037038515.1). Lineage (NCBI taxonomy): Eukaryota > Metazoa > Chordata > Mammalia > Rodentia > Cricetidae > Microtus > Microtus pennsylvanicus. The sequence goes on from NC_134591.1 coordinate 77,701,140, forward strand.
ACCGACTGTATCTTAAGGCAGTTTTACCTGGAAGTACGAGACCCTGAATAGAGGAGCAATGTTCCCCTTAGGTGGCTTGGCTGATTTTTCATTTGGCCAGCTCTCCTTGGCCCACACTGAGGTAGTGGCCACTCCCTGGGAGGACCAGGGTCTATGTGCAGGCAAGTATATTGATACTTAGCAAGGTGGGAGCAATGGCCTTAAGAGAAGGGTAGAGATAAGGATAGCATCGGGTGCTGGGGGTGGTGTATACCCTGGCCTCCCATCAGCCTCTGGCTGCTGCTCCTTAAAGATCAGGGCCCCCAGTTCCAGAAATGCAATGGCCAGGGTTGGCATCTGCACTGGGGATGCTGGAGGCAGAGGAGAGGGCAGGAGGCTGTAGGACCTGTTTCCTCTTCCTGAGGTGAGGCACGGGGGTAGAGGCAAAGAAACAACTGCTCAGCGTAGGGCCTGTGTCCTGCTCACCTTCAAATAGGGAAGTGGGACAGGTGGCCATGGTGGCTTTTTCCAGGAGCACAAGGAAAGTCCCTCTCTGTTCTGGTTTTGAGAACCACACACGTGGCCTGTTGTATCAGAACAGGCCTCAGAAAAGTCACTCGGCTCCTCCGACTTAGAGGTCCTGAGCTCGCTCTCTCTCTCTCTCTCTCTCTCTCTCTCTCTCTCTCTCTCTCTCTCTCACACACACACACACACACACACACACACACACACACACACACACACTGCTGCACTGGAGGCAGAGACTACTGAGCCCCTTCTTGGGATGAGGTAAGTGAGAAAGTGCAAAGGGCAGCTGGCCTCAGTGATAGGGCTTCTCCGGGTCTGGGTCTCCAGCCCTCAAGCCAGACAATGGGATCCAAGGAGCTGGTGAGAGGATGTGGTAAGACATTGGTCATGGCCCCTGAGGACACTGGAGGCAGAGCAATGGACAGCTGTCTGCTGGCTCAGCACAGCCACTGGAGAAACACCTTAGGGTCAAGTCTAAGTGTCTCCATGACAAGAGAAGGTAGGGTCGGATAAACTGACCAGAGGTAAGTCCCCAATGCGGTGACAGTGAGCCCGTCCACCAAGGATTGGGACTGCGGAAGCAGCTGCAAGTCTGTGGCTTCTCTTAGTATGCTATTCTGGAACCACAGCCCCTGCAAAGAAGAAGCAGAACCTCAGGAGCGCGGGTCGTTAGTTCCTGGCTCTCGGGCGGAGGCCACACTCATGGCTTACCATCACCCAGCAAGCTGGGAGCCAGGATCCTCGCTGGATGTAAGCACCAGTGAGTCTGAAAGGAGATTTGGCTTCAAGCTCAGCAGATGAAAGCCACACAGTGGCACATCTCAGCAATTTTCCCTACGAAGAGAGTGGTTGGCCTGCTCTTTCCCGAGACAATCAAGCAGCCTCCTGATTCAAAGGGCCAGCTGCGTCCTCAAGGTATCACTTGAGGCGCTTACACCTCCATAACCCAGGAAGGACGCAGCCAGCACGGATCGATCTCCTGCCCTCCCTAGTGGCACAGTACTGGTTGCAAAACTATTCACACCAGAAAAACAGCAACGACAACGACTAAGGGGATTCAACGATTCAACAGCCACTCCTAGCCAGATTCTGTGATTCTGTGACAAGGAACGTTCATGGGGGGTTAGGGGACTTTTGAACAATTCAGAGTGACAGGGAAGGACAGCAGCTGTTCTTGGGCTCTCTGCAGAGCAAGCTCCATAAATAGGTTTGCTGACACTACCAAAAATTGCTTTTAGTAACTTTTTTGCATTCTGAAAGAATATACGCTCATTCTCTCTTAAAGTAGCTAAACTTTGGAAACAACCCAAATGTCCTAAACCAACTGTATATCATTTGTCTTAGTCAGGGTTTCTATTGCTGTGAAGAGACACCACGACCATGGCAACTCATACAAAGAAAATATTTAATTAGGGTGGTGTAAGCACAGTTTCAGAGGTTCAGTCCACTATCATGGCGGGGAGCCTGGCTGCGTGCAGGCAGATGTGGTGCAGGCTACATCTTGATATGCAGGCCACAGGAAGTGGACTGTCACACTGGGCAGTATCCTGAGCACACGAAACTTCACAGCCCATCTGGACACAGACGCTCTCCCTCCAAGGCCATATCCGTTCCAACAAAGCCACACCTCCTAATAGTGCCACTCCCTATGAGATTATGAGGACCAATTACATTCAAACTATCACCAGCCTCTCCTGGGCTCCCTTCACGGTGTCGACCCTCAGCTTCTCAGCCTGACCCGTTTCATCAACCGCTGCTGAGGCCGCACGATCACCATCGGTCTCCCCTGGCCTCTCACAGTGCCATGCATGCCTCAGCTGCTCTCCATGACCTCCTCATGCGTTCAAAACCAGTACCACCCGGGGGACTCTTACACGACCACACCTGGCTGCCAGCTCAAGTTATAGCCTAGGCTGCATTTAGAACACTTCCTGAGTTCTGACCCTGAGGAGACAGCTCCCAGAAGAGTTCACCTCCGTGATGCTGGTCTCTTAATCACGGCTAATTTCGTAGCTACAGCTAACTAGCGTCAATTGTCCCAGCAAGTTGAAGCAAAGCAAAATAATATCACAAATATTAAATCAAATAAGGTAAAGAGCTATATTTGCCATAAACAAATAAACAAACAAATAAATAAGAAAATGTTTTATCGTAGTGGTTCTGTTCCCTGTCAATCACGGCTGATTCCTCAGCTCCAGCTGACCAGACACTACAGATTTTTACACAGATAACCGGTAGAGTCTTTGCTTCCCTCGGAGACGGCACAAGCCAGGTTTCCATTGGCTGCACTGCTCTCAACGTTCTTATCTCCCAAGCTCCTACAAAACAGCCCGCTGAGCTCTCCACACTCAGTGGTTCTTCTAGCCCAAAGTTCCATGATCCTCCCCGAGACAACATGATCGGCTCTGTCACAGCAATCCCCCACTTTCCTGTACCAATTTCTGCCCTAGTTTGGGTTACTATTTCTGCAGTGAAACACCGTGACTAGAGAAGGGTTCTTTTCAGTTTCTACTTCCATCACTGAGGGAAGTCAGGAAGGGAACTCAAACAGAGCTGGAACCTGGGGGCAGGAGCCTGGAGGCAGGAGCTGATGCAGAGGCCATAGAGGGGTGCCACTTACTGGCTTGCCTCCCATGGCTTGCTCAGCCTGCTTTCTTAGAGAACCCAGGACCATCAGCCCAGGGATGGCATCACCCACAGTGGACTGGGCCCTCCCCCATCAATCACTATTTAAGAAAATGCCTTACAGCTGGATCTTAGGAGGCATTCTTCTCAATTGGCATCTCCTCCTCAGATGACTCTATTGTGCCAAGCTGACATAAAATTAGCCAGCATGCTAGCTAAATAAATAGATGTTTGTTTGTTTGTTTTTTTAAAGAAAGGGCTCCGTGGTGATGCAAGAAGGAGGAGAAGTAACTCAAGGTCAGATGTCTTCAAGGCCAGCCTGAGCTGCACACGGACCTCTCCAAAACAATATACTGTCCCTGTTCCTCCTGCACTGGTGGTGAAGGCCACGCGAACACTTTGGACAGAGACCACGCTTTCCTCACAAAGGCAAATGCAGCTCTTTACCTTACCAGCCGGCAATTCCATGCCAAGGTACACGCCCAAGAGAACCGAAAACATCTGTCCACATAGCATTTCTACCTGCGTTTCACAGCAGCTTATTCGACCCAGCCAGAAAGTGTTCCCATCCGCCGGTGACTGGATCCACAGGAGAATGTGATTGCCCATCACGGGGAAAGGGCACATCACGGGGAAGGAATCTTGGTGATTGCCCACAGGAAGAAAGGAATGCAGACACGTTATGGGGAAGGAATTTTGCAAACACACCAAGGGAAAGACGGCAGACACCGAAGACCATGCGCTACACCGTCCCCTATACCGTCCCCCTCATAGGAGGTACCCAGAATAGATAAATACAGACTATGATGAAAATCAGTGAGCCGTGTGTGTGCTGGGTCCTGAACTCAAGCGTTCTGCTGGAGCACAGGTGCTCTTAACTGGGGATCAATCTTTGTAGCCCAAGTCCTTGAGGGTGAGCAAATGCTGTAGAACAAGGTAATTACTGTGGTTGCACAAACTTGCAAATGTACTAAAACCCAGTGACTTTTAGACTTAGGACAATTACAAATGCAGACTTTTTAAAAATGATTTTTATTACTTTTAATTATGTGGGTGTGTGAGTACAGTGCCTCAGAGACAGGGACATGGGATGCGCTTAGAACAGGACTATGCGTGGTCCTGGGAGCTGGTAATGAAAACTGGGTCCTCTATAGAGGATTTCCATCCCTGAAAAATACAAAATGTTCCAACAAGAAAAGAAAGGACTCTGCAAACCGGGAACTGATATTTCATTTATTTTTTTTCACGTTTACATTTTTTTTAGAGTACATTTTTTTATGTGTCCAGCAGGGGTGGGGAGGAGCGTGCTGTGCACACTTAGGGCGGTACCAGGCCAACTTACATGACTTGATGTCTCTTTCCAAGTGGGTCCCGAGAATCAAACTCCGATTGTTGGTTTTGCTTTGCTAGGGCCATTACTCAAAGTCATCTCACAGGCGCTACTGTTTCATTTCTTAAAAAAATCTCACCTCTGGAGGGAGAGAAGGCCACTTGCTGTTCTTCCATAGGACTGGGTTCAATTCCAGCACCCACATGGTGTAAGGGGTATGACACCCTCTTCCTGCCTCTCTAGGCACGTGGCACGCAGACATCCATGGAGGCAAACTATCCGTTCAAATAAAATAATAAAATGTATTTTTAAATCGCACCAAATAAGCCATAGAGAATAACTAGGAACTAAAAGTATACAGTTCAGTAGGCGAACACTTTATTGGGATGTGTGAAGCCCTGAGTTCCATTCCCAACTCCACAAAAACAATACGTTCATTATAACAAAAGTCAGAAACTTCTCCAAATCACCACCTCAGATCTTGGGAACACTTCAAGTAACCCAGGCTTCAGGAATGTGGGTCACGCTCTGGACCTGTTTTTGCCACCATCGGAAAGAATGTCTCCAACAACCGCGCCTCCCCGCCCCAACACACACGTAAGCTGGCCTGGCTGACCCCAAGGAAAGTAACTTTAGCCCTAAAAATGTCCTTCTCCCCTCCCCGCCAGAACGGGACGTCCTAGCCGGTTGCTAGCCTTCTAGAGTAGCTTCGGGAGGCGGAAGGCAGAGACGGGGACCAGGACCGGGAGTAACTGGGGTGGAGAGAGGTGTAGGGGCGCAGAGGCGTGGGGCAGCACGTGAGCGTGGTGCTGAATGAGCATCAGGGGTGGAGCAGTTCGCGAGTGGGGGTCATAGGAGGAGCTTGGAAGGGACTGGGCGGTGCCCTGGAGCCACGGGGCGGAGCGCTGGAGCTCCGGAGCGCCGTGTGTTAGTGCGCAGGGGCGGAGCGCGGGCGAGAGCGCTCAGCGTTACAGAGGCGGAGCGTGGAGGGCTCGGGGGCGGGACTCGGGAGCTGGGCTCTGGAGCTTGAGGTGGGAGAAGGGGAGAATTTAGGAGCAAGGTGTAGGGGCTGATTCTGGGCAAGGAGATCGCAGGGGCGGGCGTCAAGGCTGGGTGCTGAGGCTACTCGGGCGGAGTGTGGACAGCGCTGAGACAGGAGCCTAGCGCGGGAGGCAAACACTAGGCGTGGAGAGCTCAGGGGCGGGGATTAGGGAAATCAGGGAGGGGTGTGGGGGCGCAGAGTAGGAACGGGGAGAGCTCAGGGGCGGGATTAGAGAGCGCAGGGGTGGACCCGGGAGAGCTCAGCGGCCCGTAGCAGAGAGCACAGGGGTGGGGTGGACGTTGAGAGCCTTGGGATGAGACGGCGGCGGCTTGGTCTGTAGCCTGGGCGGGGCTGGGACGCAGGCGGGACCCGTGGGTACTCGAGCCCCGGGCGTCTAGATGCCCAGACAGAGGCGACCGCGGGCTCGACTTGGCCTCGACCTCTCTGCACCTTTGTCCCTGTGCACCCTGGCCGTCTCCCCTTCGTCCCTAGCCGGCCATGCCATCCCCCGCACCTCCCACCGTGCTGTTTCCGTGGGAGCGCGCCGTGGTACTGCTGTCGTGCGTGCTGTCAGCGCTGGGCTCGGGCCTCTTGGTGGTCACGCACGCCCTGTGGCCTGACCTGCGTAGCCGGGCGCGGCGCCTGCTACTCTTCCTGTCGCTAGCGGACCTGCTCTCGGCTGCCTCGTACTTCTACGGGGTGCTGCAGGACTTTGCGGGGCCTTCGTGGGACTGCGTGCTGCAGGGCGCGCTCTCTACTTTCGCCAACACCAGCTCCTTCTTCTGGACGGTGGCCATCGCTCTCTACCTGTACCTCAGCATCGTCCGAGATGCGCGCGGGCCCAACACGGACCATCTGCTCTGGGCTTTTCATCTCATCAGGTGAGTGGGAGACGCTGCTTTGCCTCCAGGCCCCAGACCCAGGCTTACTGGTCCCTGGCCTTGCTTACTGCACTGTGGCCCTCGCGCGTCCTCTATCTAGGTGGCAAGGTGGCTTGTTCTACTGGCGGTCATGCCCCCCGGGCATCCCGGAAGCAAGGAAGGATGCCCTGCTTGCCCAAGAGATTGGAGTCAACGTGTTAGAGCATCTCTGAAGCGGGTGGTCGGTGGTGTCTGCCCCAATTGGAACCTTCAGGCAAGGTGGGGGTGGGTGCAGAGCTTGCCCACAGGGGTGAGCCCTGCCATTTAGAAAGGAACTGGGAACAACGACACTGTGCCTTTGCCTCCTTCTTCACCGTGACTTGGCAGTCTCTGCTGCCTATGGAGAGAAACCCCGATACGTAGGCTGGGAGATGATTAGGTGTCTGTCCTGGCGGAAGAGCCCACAACTTCCAATTCTCTACCACAGTGGGTGTGGTACATCCAGCCACTCCCAGACCACAGTGTCTCAACCATAAAACACACAAATGTATGCTTTTTAAGTTTTTCATGCCGTTTATAGACTTCGGGCCCCAGTCACTAGAATTTTTATTCTAAGGTTTTTTAAAGATTTATTAATTTTATTTTATGTGTGAGTATTGACTGCATGTATGTATGTGCATCACATGTATGTATGTGTACTTGGTGCCCTTGAAGGTCAGAAGAGGGCATCAATCCCTCCCCCAACTAGAGTTACAGGTGGTTGTGAACCATCATGTGGGGGCTGGGAATTGAACCCAGGTCCTCTATAAGAGCAACAAGTGCTTTTAACCACCAAACTTCCTGTCTAGTCCCTCCTAGGAGGACTTGACTGCCTAGAATTATTCAGGATCTTCAAAACTGAGGTCAGTGGCAAAGGGCTGGTCAGGATCAGGGCTGTCAGCCACCTGGAGTCTCTGAGAGCGAGGAAACGAAGGCCTTTGCCGGCCTGTCTTGCCCTGTCCTGCCCTGCTTTCAAGCATGTCAGCAAAAAAGCCGTACCCAGAGGCCAGCTTCACCTGTGTCTTTTCAGAGTTCCAAACTCCTGGTGTCCTGTGCTGAACCCAAGGCAGGAATCCTAAGGCCGTTTCCTTGTCTCTTTGCCTGAGCGCAAGGCCCCGGAGTCTGCCCTAATTATAGGTCCTTTCTAAAACCTTGAGTGCTTTCCAAGGGCTAAGAGGGTAGTCAGCGCTTCAGTAGAGACAGGTCACCTGGTTGTCACACGCTGAGACAAGCTGGGAAGAGTCACTTGACCTGCTGCTCTTGCAACTGTTGGAAGGAGACCAGCTGGTCCCAAAGAAATGAAAGAGCCCACTTCTCAGCTGCTCAGGCAAAATCTTTGTACCATGTCATTCCCAGTGGGGGGGACCTACTGCAAAGGGGACTCGGTTTCTCTCCCCTCCAACACACATCAAATACCAACTATGTCAGAGACCAGAAGTCTTCCATGGTAGGATTGGAGCCTGAACACAGTTGGTCATTGGCACCTGAAAAGGGGCCCAAGTTGGACCTCTCTTTGCAAGAACTTCTCCTGACTGCACTCTTTCCAAACTGATGAATACGATCTATTTTTTAAGCAAAGGAACAGGGCCTTCTCAAAATCAGCGACCCTCTAGGAAGGTTCTGGGATGCTTGGGGAAGTCTTTCTAGGGAAGGCCTGTGTTCCCGAGACTCGCTGGAACCTGTTCAACAGGTTCAGTTATGACCCAGATCCTCCCACACTGGTCGCTAAGGCCTCTCCGCTCTATAGCCTTGGAGTATTGGGTCATTGCTGCCGAAGGATCTGTGATATGAAGAATCCTCCTCCCTGGACACAGGCTACCTGACTACCGACTATGTGTTTGTTGAGTTATTAGGCAAGGCCTCCCTGTAACCCTGGCTGGCCTGGAACCTCCTCTCTCTGCCTCCCACAGGTGCTGAGATTAAAGGTGTGCGCTGCCACGCTCATCAATGATCCACTCCCCCTCATCCCCTGGCTCACTACTAAAACTCAAGCCTCTTCTTCAAGTCTTCCAGCCTTGGAAAGGATTTTAATTTTTTTTCTTTTCTTTTCTTTTTTAAAGATTTATTTATTTATTATGTATACAACATTCCTTCCATATGTGCTTGCAAGCCAGAAGAGGGCACCAGATCAAATTACAGATGGCCGTGCGCCACCATGTGGTTGCTGGGAATTGAACTCAGGACCTCTGGAAGAGCTGTCAGTGCTCTTAACCTCTAAGCCATCTCTCCAGCCCCTTTTTTCTTTTTTGTCTTTTTATTTTCGAGACAGGGTTTCTCTGTAGGTTTTGGTGCCTGTCCTGAACTAGCTCTTGTAGACCAGGCTGACCTTGAACTCACAGAGATCCGCCTGCCTCTGCCTCCCGAGTGCTTGGATTAAAGGCTTGCGCCACCACTGGCCTGCAGAATTTTAAAATAATAACAGCACACATGGTGGCTATCTCTCCATGAAGGGTTCTGAAGAACAGTTGGGGTTGATGGCACATTCCTGGAACCCAGGGGAGGTAGAGGCGGGAGAATCAGGAGCTCAAAATCTGCTTCAGTGCTATTTAAACGTCAGGTCAGTCCGCCATCCTGGGCTGCACAGGATCCTGTCCCCACCCACCCACCCCCAAACAGTAATTACTGGGAATTGATCATATAACAGGGTGGCATTTTCTCATTAAATTAGAAGAAGAAATAGTAAGAATCAGAAGTAATTTCATTGTTCAGCAGTAAGGGAAACAGTAAGTTAAGGGACTTCCTCTCCTTCCTACCCAGAATGCCACTCAGCTGTTAATGCCGGTGGCCTGTGCTCTAACTCATGTGTTTAATGGCATGGTAGCATGTGGCATGGAAAAGGAATCTTTATGGCTCGTTTTCTGGAAATGTCAGGGACTGAAGCCAGGGCTACCTCCCCAGACCTGAGAAATCCCATCTCTAAAAACAGCTACAGGCATGAAACACAGAATCCCAGAGAGGCCGTGCACACACAAGTTCCCAGGAAAGCAACCATGAGGCCCCAGTGCCTTCCTCTTAGTACTCAACAGGGTCCCATCCCCGGGGACCTTTCTCTGTGACTGGAGGAGGACAGCTGAGACCCCATCTTCTGGCTCCCGAAGCCTTCACAAAGAGCTGCCCCATTATTAGATCACCCATGCTCCAGCCAGATGGGCGGGGCCATCACCCACCACTCACAGAAGACAGATGGCCCAAGCCACAGAGCTAGGAAGTCGGGGGCGCAGGGGTAGACGCTAATTCTGACCCTGAGTCTGTGCGTTTCATGATTACCTGGCTGGGATAACAATGACTTTAAGAAAACTATAGCTGTGCAGGTTTCCCAGTTGTTAGCATTTTGTGTTCTCCCATTATTTTTCTTGAGTAGACGCGGTGCCACCTCGTGTGTGTATGCTTATGTTTGTGGCTTTCCCGCAGACGTACACATACCAACACATAACCGGCAGGGTGGCACTGCCACCTGATTGGTGGACTTCGTCGCTGAGGAAAATTCTGAATTACACGTTAACCTATTTTCCATGTCTTTTTTTTTTTTTTTTTTTTTTTGGTTTTTCGAGACAGGGTTTCTCTGTGACTTTGGAGCCTGTCCTGGAACTAGCTCTGTAGACCAGGCTAGTCTCGAACTCACAGAGATCCGCCTGTCTCTGCCTCCCGAGTGCTGGGATTAAAGGCGTGCGCCACCATTGCCTGGCTTTTTCCATGTCTTCTTATCCCCTTGCAAATCTTCCGTTTCCCCATCAGTCTTCTTTATAACTCTGACTTTAAATTTTATTTTTACTTATTGCTTAGGGGGGCTGTGTATGTCATGGCACCTGTGTGTAGAGGTCAGAAGGCAAACAACTTCGTGGACTTCGCTCTCGCCTCCCACCTGGATTCAAGGGATTGAGTCACCAGGCTTTACGCCTGAGTCATCTTGCTAGCCCAACCTTGGCTGTTTTGTTCACTTACTTTTGTTTCTGTTTCTGAGTCCGGTCCTCCTGCCCCCACCTCCCTAGTGCTGTGATTAGAGGGATGAGTGCCTCTCTATGCGTTCTCTGCGGTGCCGGGGGCCGGGATGAGACCCAGGCAAGTGCTCTACCAACAGAGCTAAACCCCAGCTCATAGTTATGTTTTGTTTAGGCGGGGCCTTCGTGTGTAGTCTAGGCTGGCCTGAAATTCACCATGTAGCCCAGGTAGCTGAGGTTACAGACACGTGTCACTGGCCTGGCTCATGACGTTGGCATTGGGGAGAGCACAACATGGTAGCTTGTGGGATGCCCTCAGGTTTTGTATGCCCGATGCTTCTTCACAGGGCTTCAAGTCTGCACTCTGGCAGGTTTCAGAAGCGCTTTGGTGTTGACTTGGCTAAGGTCACACCTGTCAGGCATGGTGCAGTTATTTCTCTCTCTGTTTGGATGTTTTGCCTGCATGTATGTTTGTACCACATGTGTGCAGTGCCCAAGGAGGCCAGAAGAGGGAATTGATGGAACTCCTGGGTCTGGAGTTACAGACAGCTGGGAGCCACATGTGGGAGCTGGGAATTGAACCCTGGTCGTCCGGAAGAGCAGCCAGTGCTCTCAACCATCTCTCCAGCTCTGCTTTTGCTTTGTCGTTCCTTTAGTGCATCCGTGTGAATGTGTCTCTGTGGTCATTTGTTTAGGGTGCCCACCCGAGGCCAGGGCTGGAGTTGCCTGGATGGGTAATTTCCTATTCTTCCTCTATAGCAACTGTCTCCACCCTCAGCAGGGGCCAGCTAGCCACCCTCACCCCTGCCCCTGTTCTACCAGATCAGTTCTAGAGTCCTTGAAAAGGGCTGGGAGGTAGGGTGTTGTCTTTTGGGGTCAGAGGTAAGGGTCCTGACTGAGCTGGTCACCAGCAGTCTGGACTTCTGGCTCCACTTCTGGGTGTGACTGAACGCGGAACAGCTGTATTGCGCTCTCTCTCTCTCTCTCTCCTTTCTCTCTCTCTCTCTCTCTCTCTCTCTCTCTCTCTCTCTCCACACACACACACACACACACACACACACACACACACACACACACACCCCTCTGGAGCTCCCTTGCATTTATGGAGGAAGAAAGAGTCTTTTTTTTTTTAATGGTTTATTTAACTTTATTTTATGTGCATTGGTGTGAAGGTGTCAGATCCCCTGCAACTGGATCTTCACACAGTTGTGAGCTGCCATGTGGGTGCTGGGAATTGAACCCGGGTCCTCTGGAAGAGCAGTCAGTGCTCTTAACCACTGAGCCATTTCTCCAGCCCCCGGAAGAAAGAGTCTTATGTCCCAAGCTGACCCCAAGACTCTGCTGTGTGGGGAGTGGGAAGTTACACCATAGTGAAAAAGAAGCAAAGATAGGGTCTAGCCAAGCCTAGTGGTATCCGACTGAAATCCCAGGCTGAGGCAGAGAGATTGCCATGAGTTCAAGGGCAGAGCTGGATTTCGGGGTTCTTCCTGCCGTGTCTCAGTGTTCTCTCCAAGACCCATGCTGGAGAGGGGGACCAGGGGAGAGAATGAATTCATTTGTGTTTTTTAGAGGCAGAGTCTCAGCTGAGCCTGGCCTCAACCTTGTTCTGTAGCCCAGTATTCTCTCAGACTCTTGACCTTCCTGTCACACTTCCCCAGAGCAAGGATTACGGGCGCCATACCCCATGCCTACCCTAGCATTTGTTTTAGACAAGGTCTCCTACGGTAGCCCAGACTAGCCTAGAACTCACTGTGTAGCCCAGGAGACTGGCTTTGCTTTAAGGTCAGCCGTCCTTGCCTCCCGGGCACCATGCCCACCTCATGCTCAGTTGCTGTTGTAGGGGTCTGAGACTGGGGGCTTTTAGAGCCGGTAATGCTGATAAAGGAGGGGGGCCTCCACGAAAGGATGCATGACCTCCACATTTTCTTTCCTGTGGCTTGTTTTTTTGTTTGGTTGGGTTTTTTGGGGTTGTTTTGTTTTGTTTTGTTTTAGAGATAGTTCTCTAAGTAGTCTTGGCTGGCCTGGAACTCACTACATAGATCAAGCTAGGCTTGAACTCATAGAGAAACCTGCATGTCTTTTGCCTTTCTTGGCCTCCGAAGTGCTGGGATTTAAGCCATGTGTCACCATGCCCTGCTCATTCTTAAGTATTTTAAACAACAAAGATTCTTTCCAGGTTTGGTAGAGAGATGTTGAGGAAGGAGAATTGCTGGTGAAACATCCTTTGGTTCCACCAGCCACTCATGGTGGGGTTGGGGGGATTGGGGGCAGACGGGGAGATGGGGGGCTGGTATAGGCCATTCAACAGCAATCCACAGGACAAAGGGAATTCCTTTATAGACTTTAGAGTGGGGGTCTCTGTGCTTAGAGGGGAGCAGTCTCTGAGTTTAGCCATTCTGTGAACCTGCTCAGAAAGTGAGTCCTATTGCCCCACCCTGTCTTGGGGCTGCTGCTGCTGAATGCTAGGAATTTAGCTGCGTAGGGAAGGGCCTGGATGGCAGGTAAGGCTGCTATGGTTTCCTCCACAGTCCACAGGGTGGCCTCTGATCTAACACTGGGCAGGCAGTCTCTTGAGCAGCACTCCAGGGCACCAGTGCCCCCTACATTGGAGCTGGTTTCCATCTATTCTACTCAGTTTCTTTCCCCAAGATTATATGGTAAGATCTTACAGTGGGAAACCCAGGGCAAGAGCCTCAGGGGCAGCGGAGGTTTCTCTTGATTCTTCTGGGAGTATCAAACTGCTTCTCTTCCCCCAGGACCTAGGTGGGCAGGGGCATCTGCTGAGGGCTACAGTGTCATCAGGTGGGTCCTGCATTGCACAGGATACCCCTCCCCCTCCCACAGCTGAATTCACAGAATGACCTCATGGTGACCTCCTAGAGACTGACCCCCTGAACCTCTCCCACGTCCTAGCTCTGCCCCACGAGAGGGACAGTGAGTAACCATTGTCCTGGGGAAGCTGCCTCTGCACCCTGGCTCTGTTCCGCTGGGCTTCCCTCTGGCTCCTCCCCAGAGCTGTTGCCGGACAGTCTCCTCTACCCCCTCCCCCGTTCTGTTAACACTTTAAGGCTGTCTATAACCACTGGTCTTAAACCAGGAATTGCCATTTGGCGCACAGAGAGGGTAAAGGAAGACCCCACCCACACTTTGTTTCCTACCCAGAAGTTGCCAGTCTCCAAGGATCAGAAGGAACCGAGAAACACAGGATGCCTGGAACCCACTTCCAACCGGGGCCCTTCGTGGGACGGACTGGGGCCTGGGCTAATGGTTCAAATGCTCTTTGGAAAGCAGTGGGCAGCTTTTCCACTGGACCCTTCGAAGGGGGAGGAGTGCCCCCACTCTATAACAAAACGTCCCCAGAAGGGCAGAGCTGGGATCCCCAAGGGGCCTGCTTCCAGAGGTCATCCAACTCATTGCTATTCTGGGGACAGCCACCTGCCTGAGGCCATCACAGGAACGCCAGGGGATTCCTAGTATGAGGGTGGCTTGCTTCTTTCCTGTGTGACTGCTTCCAGTTTCGCTTCCCTGGGGATTTAAAGCTAGAATGGTAAAGAGTCCCCAGAGGGGCCTGACTGGAGAAAGCCAAGAGGCTTTGCTTTAGTTTTCTCTTCCCTAAGTTCTTCTAGTTCATTCCTTTGACTCTGGAGCTCAGTTCCGCGGGGGCTGGAGTAGTGACTCCTCTGTCCTGCATGGGGTATCAACAACAACCCGCTAGAAGCTCAAGGTGTGGGCCAGGAGATGGCTGGCTCATAGATGGTGCTGACTTCCTGGACCCTCAAAAGTTGTCGCTCTGTGCTTGTCGGAGTCAAAATCCGCTCCTATCAGACGCCTGCTCTTGGGGGTGGACCCACTGGCAGCCACCTTGTCTCCAAACAGTCATTTTCTCAGGTTCTGAGGGTCAGGACTTCAAGAGACAGACCTGGAATGGAGCACGGTTTGGTCTGTAACTGCTTGAGAAGGGAGGAAGCCTATGCAGAGCCTGACCTTGGGTTCCAGGTGAACACGAACTAGGAGACCAGGCTCTGCCAGGAGGTGCTGTTGTTGCCACTCCAAGTGAGAGATCGGCTCGGGGTGTGGTGTGTTAACTTTCTTCCCCCTGGACAGACCCTAATCCGTGAGGTCCCCTGCTTCAGAATCAGTTTGGAGAGCCGAGGCGGCACCCAGTCTTGTCAGCCTGGCCCACATGAGACTCTGTCTCAAAAAAACTTAAGCCATGGAGGTAACTTTAATAATACCATGAACTGTGGGGCAGAGGCAGCTGAAGAGATGGTTCTGCGGTTAAGAGCACTTGGTGCTCTTGCAGAGGACCTGGGTTTGGTTCCCAGCACCCACACAGCTGCTCACAACAGCCTGAAACTCCCGTTCTGGGGGATATGACTCTCTCTTCTGGCCTCCGGGTGATATGCATACATACATGCAGGCAAAACACGCTCACATTCATGAAATAAATAGATGTTTAAAACATAAAGAATAAAAGTGTCACTAGCCCCAAATTGAAGCTGAGACAGTGCCCTGTGGGGGCAGACAGGAAGCTGAGAGTCCAGCGGGGAGGCCATGAGAAGTATGGGGGCAGAAGGAACAAGGAAGCATTTGAGCAACCTGGGAGCACCGTGCTTCGTCTGGCCAAGAAGTCCCTTAGTCATGGTCTAGTGAACTTACAGTCTGTCGTATTCTCTGTGTTTTCTGTTTCTTCAGAGAGGGTCTCACTCTGCAGCCCAAGCTGGCTTCAGACTCCCGGCAATCCCCCTGCTTCAGCTTTCCTAGTGCTGGGGTTACAGGGCCTAGCTTTCACTTTCTTCTTAGATGCTACAGAAAATGAAAGTTATGAGCTGGATTTGTGTGACAGGATCAGTCTAAATTCCTGAGCATGACAGCTCGGGCAGAGTGGGGCTCCCCAGAAGCATCCCTGGAGATTCTATCAGCTGTATGGGCTTGACGCATACTTGGTATAAAAACATGAATATGTGCTTTTGCTTGTAGACCTTTTAAAATTACATTTATTTATTTTTGAGGGGCGGGCACGAATGTGCCATGGCACACATGTGGAGGTCAGAGGGCAAGTTCCGCCAAGTGGGTCCCAGGGACGGAACTCAGGTCATCAGGTTTAGTACTTTTACCCACTGAGCTGTCCCAGCAGCCCCAAGAACTGTATATTTTCGTATCGCGTACAGGCTGCTGTTGTGATTGTCCTCTGAGCCTACTTCTCCCAGCCGGGCCTGCTGACCGTTAGCATTCCCCCATGAGGAGGTCGAGAGGTCACAAGACCCTCACCTGAGTGTCCAGCCGCTTCCTGCCACCTGTTTGTCCCTTTGCCTTACTTGCGTGTCCTTGGGGAAGGGATGGAGCACATAGGAAGACTAAGGGGCCTCCATCTAGGTGACCCTTGGGGAAGTCCTCATCTCTGCTGTCTAAAGGAACAGTTTTCTGATACGGCCTTTTAGGAAGGAGCTTCCACACCCCTATAAGTAACCCCCCACCTATGAGCTGTAAGGAATGCCCAATAAATTCATTGGTTCTCCAGAGGGAACTTCGGCAGAAATGTATCTCAGTTTGGGACCTTAGGGGAAGGAGTAGACATTGCTTATGTACCCTCATGCCAAGGAATTTTAGCTAGAGCTGTGTGCTTCCCATCCTTCTGTCAGTGACAGGTATGATAAATGTATGTATTGTGTATGTATGTATGTTTGTTTGTATGTGTGTATGTATATATGCATGTGTATTATGTATGTGTGTATGTATGTACGTATGTGTGTATATATGTATGTATGTGTGTATATATGTATGTATGTGTGTATATATGTATGTATGTGTGTATGTATGTACGTATGTGTGTATTATGTATGTGTGTGTATGTATGTATGTGTGTATACACATCCACCTGCTTTATTCTGATGAACACTGAAACATTACAGCAGATGGGGTCTCACCTCGGAGCCCAGGCCTCCCGAGTGCTGGGATTACAGGCGTGTACGGCCAAGCCTGCCTCTAATCACAGTCTTCCTGGCTGCCTGGGCTTGTGGGAGCCGCACGGATGCTCATCTGGCTTTCCTCAGGTGGTGCCATCATCACCCCCACCCTGTGGAGATGCTGGCGTGCCGAAGCTAAGCTGCTTGCCTAAGTGGCCACAGAGTGGTAGTTTGGACCCAGCCCATTGCATCAAAGTTGGAGCACTCAACCCCTGTGTCACCTCCACAAGAGGCGTCCCTTTGATAAGGTGTCTTGGAAGGAGACTGGGCAGGGATTCTTGGAAAGGAGACTTGGGGCTTGGACCTAATTCCAGTTGTGTTGTGGTGGGGGTGTTCTCCAAATGGCGGAGCCAGGTAGGGTCCCCAGCGGTGCACCACCTGACCAGATGTTCTAGACGGTCACTTTGACCCTTGCCAGGCTACACTTGCTCCGCGTGAGAAAGGAGGCCTCAGAGCCAAGGGGATTTGCCTACACATAACCCACGATTGTAGACCCTGGATTCTCCCAATTCCTGAAACCCAAGATCCCGCAGGTTGCCTGGGGACTGACTGAGGGTGTGAATGTTGAAGCCTAGACTCGCAGGCTGAAGTTGGTGTACTGGACCACACCCCTGTGGGTGCAGGGAGAGGAGCCAGCTGGGGTGTGTAAGAGCTGGATCTGTCTGGCCACACCCCTCTCTGAGGAGCACTGGACCTTTATTTTTCAATTATTTTATTTTTCTATACAAGTATTTGCCTGCATTGGTATCCAGGTCTAAGTACTCACAACCTCAGTCAGTCCCCTGGCAACCTAGGAGAGCTTGGGGTACAGAAGTTGGGAGTGGATTCTCTGGGCCTGGATGGGAGATCATAGGCCATGGGCAGGCAAGTGCCCTTGGCCCCAGATGTTTGTGAGGTACCAAAACCCCCATCTTTTGCAGGTTGTGTCATTTAGGAGATTGTTTTGAGAGTGTCTCAGTCTGTAGCTCAGGCTAGCATTTTACTGTGTAGTCCAGGTTAGCCTGAAACTTACTGTGATCTATCTGCTTCCACCTCCCAAGCACTGAGGTTATAGGCATATGCCACTGTGCCCGGTTTCTGCGGCGCGAGAGATTGAACCCAGGGCTTCATCCATACTAAACAATCAATCCAATCGCTCTTCTGACCAAGCCACAAAGTCCTGAAATTCTAAATCAGAACAGGCTCCCCCTTGCCCTTCCTACCCTCCCTTGATTTACAGGAACACTGTAACACTATCTGATGCTGGTTTGGGGAGCACTGTTCTCTGCAGGGATAACTCTGCAGGGCTAGGGGCTAACCTTGGCACCCCTCTTTTTGTGTATTCTTCAGCTGGGGTGTCCCGCTGACCATCACAGCAGCCGCTGTCTCTCTGAAGAAGATAGGCTACGATGCCTCCGACGTGTCCGTGGGCTGGTGCTGGGTGAACCTGGAGGCTGAGGACCGTGTCCTGTGGATGCTCCTGACTGGGAAGCTGTGGGAGATGCTGGCTTATGTCTTACTGCCTCTACTGTACCTTCTGGTCAGAAAACACATCAACAGAGCGGTAGGTGTCTGATGTGCTGGCCCTTCGGGGACAGACTAATTCTCTAAGGGACTAAACTAGTGCCAGGCCATAGGAACTCTGTGCTTGGACTGAATACGGGATCTTGAATAGGCTTGTTGGCTAGTCCTGGTATAGGTTGAGACCGAAGTAGCTGGACCACAGAGCTGCGTTCTTAACCGCGGTCCTGCACTGCCACCGTGTGGCCATCCCAGTATTACACTAAGGAGTTCAAAGTCAAGGATAGTGGCCACAGATAACTTCACCTACCCTTGGTGGTCAAAATTGTGTCCCAAGTGTCAGCCTTTTCAGGAGATCATAAGTCAATGATCCAGAAAGGGAGATTGGTCCTCAGAGAGCAATCAAGGTCAAAGATAAACTGATGGTGGAAGAAGCAGTCATAGTTTGCCCTGAATTTGGAATTCACTATACTGTCAAGAATGACCTTAAGTTTCTGTTCATCCTCCTGTCTCCACCCCTTAGGTACTAGGCTTGCAGGTGTGCACCACCAAGCCAGTTTCTGCAGTGCTGGGAATTGAACCCAGGGCTTCATATGTGATGTGAGCGCTCTATCAAATGTATTGTATCCCTTTGCCCTGGACACAGACACGGGGTCTGATGTGGCCCAGACTGGCCTAGACTTTGTAACCGAGGACAGCTGTACACTCCTGATCTTCCTGCCTCTGCTTCTCACAGAGTGAAACTATAAGCATGCTGGCTTATTTTTTTCCCCTAATCTTACTGGGATGTTTTGTTTTGTGTTATTAGAGACTGAACTCAGGACCTCTGCTTGCTTAAATACTCTTATCCCTCAGCCACACCCATAGGCATGGGTTCTTCTGACTTAGCAGTTCGTTTCCTTTGTACTTTCTTTTTCTTTCTTTCTCTCTTTCTTCCTCCCTCCCTCCCTTCCTTCCTTTCTTTTAGACAGTCTCACCGCATAGCACTGGCTGGCCTTGAACTCCCACAGAGATCCACCTGCCTCTGCCTCCCCAGTGCTGGGATTAAAGACCCATACCTGGCCCTGAGCAGCCACTCCTGAGTTAGGATGCTCCTTGCGGGCATCTGTGTTCTTGGGACACCTCATCCTGGCACAGCACCTACACCTCTGTCTGCTGAGACTCCAGTTCTCCGATTTTCACCTGCCCTGTGTCCTCGCTGGGCCCTGGACTGGACTCCAGTCTGGAGTCCTGACTGGAGAGCAGAGCTACCAGTACGTTCCCACATAGACAACCTCTTCTGCATGCTCTTCTTCCCACTGACCTGGGAAGATGGGGGCTGCTCCTGGAGAATAAAGTCCCCCACACCCCCTGCAGCTCTACCAGGCTCTACCCCGGTGTGTGTGCTTTTTGTCCTTCCTAGATCAGCCCCCTGCTTGCCAGGCTGGCCCTGGCATGTGACAATTAGCTCTTGCGATTTGTCAAGGGTTTTCAGAAAAGCAAAGGTATGAAGTGGGTAGGGAGGTGAGGACATAGTCATTCGCTGCCTGGAGATGGGGAGGGGAGCTGAGAATGAATGGGGAGGCAAGCTTGGTTCTTGAGGAGCAGCCAAGTGGTCCAGCTTCTCCAGGCTGCACCACCTCCCGCTGACCTCTCTGCCCTGCCCTCCCTATCTGTGGGAGACAGGCACTTAGTGCCCTGGGCTGCTGTCATGGACCCTTAGGGGAGGAGGTGGGTTTTTTAATCAGGTATGCTGTTGAAGCTTACCACTTGAATGCCGGGCATATGGGTTAGTCCCTCACCAGGTTTCAGTGTCCTCAACACATGGCCAGCCTCAAGCCTCTCATTGGCCAGTTCATTTGGCTTTACCAATTTGATTGTGATTTGAAATCGAGCATCCTTCCTGCTGTGACCAACGTCCCTCAGGAATGCAGGAGCCGAGGCTTGCCCCTTCCTTTCCTTGGCCCCAGGGATCTCGTGTTGTGGAGGGGGAGGGGAATAGCAGTGAGAAGCTGAGCATTGAGGGTGAGTGACGTCAGGGATGGAGGTGGGGAAGAACGGTTGGCTGGAATGGGCTCAGGGCTGTTTGCAAAATGGCTGTCTGTGAGCTTCACCCACAATGTGATCCTGGGGAAGGACTTGAAGCTGAGGGAACTGCAAGTGACTGAGCACTCCAGATGCAAAGACCAGCTAAGACCTGGGTCTGGAGGAGACCCAGAGCAAGGGAGAGAATGGGACTGAGGTCCAGACTGAGCGGGCTCACCCTTATGGGCTAGTATAAGGAAGGGTTGGAGGGGAGCTGCCAAGAGCTTGGAGTAACGGGCTCGTCAGACCTGCCGTATGCCCTCTGAGAACTTGCCTCCTGCTTTGGGGACGACCTGCCGTGGGAAGGAGGAGACCAAGTAGACATGGTGACCATGCCTGGCCCATGCTGTGGTGGTGGGTCAGAGTATCCAGTTTCTGGGTCCGTTCTGCAGGTGTGGCCTTTACGACTTGCCTATAGGTCAGGTGTGCCTGGGGAAGAAAGGACTAAAAGACGATGCCCAAGACACACGGGTGACAGGAAGGATGAAGTGTCATTGGCTGAAATGAGGGTGCAGTGGAGCCGAGGGTTGAGATGACTTGTTTATCCTGGGCAGGGTTTATGACATCTCAGAGACACTCCTGTAGAGATGTGGAGTAGGCAGGGGGTCCGATCTGAGAGTTGGAGGTTGTGGGGGATGACTTCTGGTTTATCTGATAGACTCCAGACCTCCTCAGCGTCCAAGTGGAAAAGGCCACAGTGCCCCCTCTCTTGCCTTCCCGGGCTGGTGGGTTGTGTGGACCTGTGGATGTGCGTGGGTGGTTGCGGGCAGCGGCCGCCTGGCTCACGTCTTTGCTCCCTGTCCTCCTTCACACAGCACCAGGCCCTCTCCGAGTACCGGCCCATCTGTGAGACGCACCAGCTGCAGCGAGGCTCCTCCGCCTCCATGGCTGATAAGAAACTGATCCTGATTCCGCTCATATTCATCTGTCTCCGGGTCTGGAGCACTGTGCGCTTCGTCCTGACCCTCTGCGGCTCCCCAGCTGTCAAGTCTCCGGTGCTGGTTGTTTTGCACGTATGTCTGTCCCCGTGGGCCCTGCTACCCCACTGTGGCATGGCCAGATCCCTTCCCTACAGACTGATACATCTAAGGTCCCAGGATGGGCCTAGGGGAAGCGGGGTAGCTCAGTGTCCTTTCCCTGTCCCCAAACAAGCATGGCTTTGCAGTTAGGGATGGGGAGAAATCTGTGTGGTTGTTCTGAGCAGCCTAGAGAAGCCATTGTAGAGTTAACTGATCCCGGATCCTTCTCACTGCAGAAGGCCTAAATGCAGGTCTGGCTAGGTGGCCAGCCACTTCTGGCCTGTTTAGAACTCTGCTTAAGGCCATGTATCTGAGCTCATCCCGCCACAATGTAGAGGCTGGGACCGGAAAGGTCATAGGATTCGTAGCAGCCCACTGAGTCCCGTCGACTGTATTTCTGGAATACTCCCAGCCCCGTGTTTATGCCTCTCCCCTTCCACCAGGGCATTGGGAACACTTTCCAGGGAGGGGCCAACTGCATCATGTTCGCCCTCTGCACCCGCGCAGTCCGCACAAGGCTCTTGTCTCTCTTCTGCTGCCGCTGCTGTCCTCAGCCCTCTATCCAGAACCCTCTTGGGGCTCCTACTCCCCCTAAGATGAGAGAATCTCAGGAATCCAGACGGACTCCAGAAGTTCCCAGCACCTGATTGGTGGACTTCTCTCCTTGTTCTCACCGCTGCTGCCTTCCTGGTGCCTGCTGCTGCCCCGCCAGGTACAGGGTCGCCCACCGGAAGCCTTGACTAGGGAAGCTCCGCCCCGTGAAGGAACGGCCGTCAGGGGCAGCCTCTTCTACCTCCTAGACTCTCAGGGCTGCTGTGCGTTCCCTGCACACCCGTGTCCTGGTTCAGTGGGGTTTGTTTGTGTAAGCCCAAAGATGTGGGATGCAGGGAAGCCGGCAATGCAGGATCCCTTCAGGGCACTGGTTCTCAGTCCTGAAGCCACCAGCACTGTTTACAGTTTGAGGGACCCATACCTATGGACCCCTCGGAGAGATGCACCCCGACCCAGACATCACAGTATGGGGTCCAGGTTTGCCACGGTGTTGAGATTCACAGAGAACCTGGAGACGTTAGAGCTCAACAGCAGAGCCATTTCCCTTAAACCAGGTCCCAAGTCCGCTACGATCACGGAGACGCCGTCATTGACCCAAACCACCCAGGCACACAGTCATGGGCATCTCATGGATTCTCTGCTTGGCTCATCAACCCTCAATATTTATTGCATCTGAATTTCAGCACAGGCCAGAGTCCAGAGTCCTGCCCATGAGTCAATCACACAACACTCAGGTCCTTTCTGGGACCAAGACAGAAGGCAGCTCAGCTCCAGTCCCTAAGGACGACATACGGTTTCTACCTGCTGTTTTCATACAACTTTTGTTCTCAGTGATTATTACAGGGGTGAGTCAGGAGGATGTCTGGCTCGGCGCCTTGTTTAGTTAGTTTTGGTTTGCTTGTTTGGTTGTTTTGTTTTGTGGTCAGCGGGTTGGTGAATGGTCCAAACACTGACTCCTCCCCAAAGGGGAGCCTTTGGAGATTCAGCCTTGGGCTGGGATATAGCCCACTGTGCTTCCTCGTTGGTCCCTGTACCAAAAATATTTAAAAAGCTTTTTTTTTTCTTGGTAGTTATTTATGGGATATAGAAAGAGGATTCCGAGGTGATTACATTTTATTTAATTTATTTGAGATAGGGTCTCATTATATAGCCCCGGCTGGTCTGGAACTTGCTGTGTAGACCAAGCTGGCCTCGAACTCACAGAGATCCACTTGCCTCTGCCTCCCGATAATTACATTTTTTTTTTTTTTTGGTTTTTCGAGACAGGGTTTCTCTGTAGCTTTGGTGCCTGTCCTGGAACTAGCTCTGTAGACCAGGCTGGTCTCGAACTCACAGAGATCCGCCTGCCTCTGCCTCCCGAGTGCTGGGATTAAAGGCGTGCGCCACCACCGCCCGGCGATAATTACATTTTTTAAAAAAGGTTTTGTTTGTTTTGTTTTGTGCTTCCTGTACTAGGGCCTTGCTCTGCCACTGGGTTCTACCCCAAGCCTTCCTTTTGTTCCTTTCGTTTTGAGCAGAGTCCCACTAAGTTGCCTCGACTGGCCTTGAACTCTCTGTCAGCCAGGCTAGACTTGAACTTGTATTTTTCCCTTCCTCAACCTCCCAGAAAGCTAGTACTAAAGCCTCGGGGCAGTGTGCCCAAGCAAAGAATGGCATAAAAGAGCTGTGTTTCCACTTCCACTCAGCGGCTCTTCTAGCAAGCCTTCCCTCATTCAGAGAGCTAGGTACTCCGCATCTCAGGCCTGCCACCTTGCAGGCTAGTCGAGGAAATGTTCTACTGTGCCTGTAGACAGTGCCCTTGGGTTCTGTCCGTACCCCACAAAGCAGAGCGGATTCACAGAGCTGGTAAAGGGGCTGAGGATGAGGAGGACAGAGCCACACTGGGCCGTCGATTCCCATTTTGTTCTCAAACATCTCTCTCAGAAAAGGACTCGTCAGAGGACTGTGTCCATACGCTCCTTTTCTGGTTTCCTTGGGAAGTGTTTCTTTAGGAAAATCTACATGAGGTGGGTTCCCTCATGGGCATCAAAGAAAGCTCCTCAGCTGGGGGCTGTCTGTTTACAGAAACAGCCTACGTCAGGCATAGGGCGTCAGGCACAGGGCCTGCTGAGGTCCTGGGAAGACATTACAGCCGATTGTACGCTGTCAGCACGCTGCCAGTAATGATCTCCCGGCTTCTAAAATGGAACGGAAATTCTAGGAACTGTTTCCTGCAGAAGAGAAAATGATCTACAGAATACCACAGAGGAAATGATGTGGGAACAAACCCAGCCGGGCAGGGCTGTGGGGAGCCCTGGCTGTTGGAGGTCCAGGAGCCTGGGGCTCACTCTAGCTCTCTCTGATGACTGATGCCATCGGTCAGGATTGCTGTCTGTAAGTCCCTCCGCAAAATAAACACTTTGGCTCTTTCCACCTGTTTCCCACACTGCCCCGTTGCTGCAGGGGAATGGCGGCCACCACAGGCTTGGTACCTTGCCTCTAGCCCTGTGAGCGCACAAGCTGATCTCAGAGCTTCTCAGAGCTGGTGACCAAGTGGTTTCAGAACTGAAAACAAAAGGAAGGTGAGCCTTCAGTGAGTCCCAAGAGGAGGCCCTAGAGGCTGCCAGCTCCCATTACGCCTTGTTCAGCCTGGTGGCTTTTTATCTCTTAGTTAGCGTTACTCTATTTATCTCCCCATGCCCCCTTGGTCACCAAACTGTGACCTCAGCCTTAACGGGAGCTACAGCCTTTGCTCCCCCTTCTTCAGCACTTTGTGGTTCTTGTTCTCCCAATCAGTTGTCAGCTGCTTCCTGCCTCTGTCCGTCTGGACACACACACACACACAGACACACGTTAGTTTTGGAGATACCAGGGGATTAAACCTAGGCCCTTGTGCAAACTAGGCAAGTGTTTAGCATTTAGCTATTCCCTCAGTCCTTTTATTTTCTGTATTTTGAAGCAAGGTATTCTCACTAGTTGTCCAGGCAGGACTTGAACTTGAGAACCTCCCGTCTCAGTTTCATGGTTTCTGGAATTACAGACCCATGCTTTGGTTTCCCGGCTGCCCAGACCAGAATAATCACACAGAAAAGCCAGGAAATGAATGAGCAGTCTCTGTTTACACAGGCCTCTGCCACCAAACTCAGCCAACTTTCAGAATCCTCGGTTCGTTCTTTCTGTCTCTCTCTTAAAAGAATAAAGGAAACCCTTCATTTGTCTTCGCTCTGTTTTTATGTGTGTGATTGCTCTTGTGTGTGTAAGCGCACCCTATGTGTGCAGCACACTTGTTTATGTGTGTGATTGCTCTTGTGTGTGTAAGCACACCCTATGTGTGCAGCACACTTGTTTATGTGTGTGATTGCTCTTGTGTGTGTAAGCGCACCCTATGTGTGCAGCACACTTGTTTATGTGTGTGATTGCTCTTGTGTGTGTAAGCGCACCCTATGTGTGCAGCACACTTGGAGGCCAGAAGGGAGTCTGAGCCCCAGAACCTGGGGTTACAGGTGGTTGTGGGCAGCAGATAAAAAGAACTTAAACCTGAGTCCTCTGCAAGAACAGGAAATGCTCTTAGCTGCTGAGCCACCTCCCAGCACCCTCTTCTTTTGTTTTTGGAACTCACAGTTGTGGAATAATGAAGCCTAGCGTGAGATATTTTTTTTTTGGAAGCATGATTTTTTTTTTGGCTGCGTGAAAGTCCAAAAACACTTTGCTGCTTTAAATTAAATGAATCATTTTATTTTCTCCTGTGTGCTTGCTAAACTAATTAGCACTGAATTGGGGAAGGGTAGATGGCCTGAGGCCTGGAGAACCCTTGCTTTTAAGGTATGTAGCCACGGGTCACATGCCTGGGCTTCGCAGATAGACACTTGAGAAGGTGTAGGTACCTGTTTTTCTTGGCTGCAGCCACCTACCCTCTTGTCTAGCTTCTCTCCTTAAGTCCTGGGCAAGCTGCACTCTGTAATTCTGGATCATACACCCCCTCTTCCATCCATCAGAACCTTCTACCTTTGCTAGTTAGTTCTTATACACACTGTTTTCTACCTTCTCTCACCCTCCACAGCCCCCCATGACATACTCTGACCCTTCACAACCCTTCCTGACCCTCCATGACTCTCCCTGACCCTCCACAACCTTCCCTGACCCTCCATGACCTTCCCTGGCACGCTATGACCCTCCATGGCCCTCCACAGCCCTCCCTGACCTTCCATGACCCTCCCTGGCCCTCCATGGCCCACACTGGTCCTCCACAACCTTCCATGACCTTCCCTGACCCTCCACGGCCCTCCCTGGCCCTCCATGACCCTCCACTCTTCACTGTGCCGTGCCTCTCTCCCTTTCTGTCCATTCCTCCTGCCTGACCTGACTGCCAGCCTCACTCTGATGCTACCTCTGTCTTCTTTTCCTGTTCAGGAAGTCCTCTGAAGCACCCAACTCCATCTAGACCATAAGTCCAAACCTCAGCTTCACATTGCTGGAATCACAGGCCTTGCACGTCAGTGCCGTGATTTACTGGGGTTCGTTTATGTAAGCACAAAGAGGTGGGCTTCAGGGAAACCAGACATGCAGGAGCCACGCATCCAGCCCCTGGTTGTGGGAAACCAGTCATGCAGGAGCAATGCATGCATCCAGCCCCTGGTTGTGGGAGGTCAGCTGTGCAGGGCCCATGCATCCACCCCCTGGCTGTGGCATTCCAGGCTCCCCTTACCTGGCACTTTCCCCTGTCTCCCAATTTCTCTCTGACCTTCTCCCTGCAGGAAATGCAGCTTGCTGCTTCTCCCTGCTCCACACTGTCCCTATGCTTGGTGGCCTCTTTCTACCTTTATTCAATGAACACCTAACAGGGTGACCTCTTGTTCTCACAGATTTCCCAGCAGACCTCTAAATACTACTCCTTTAAGCCCAGTGCCTGGGTGGTAGAGGCAGGTGGTTCTCTGGGAGTTCAAGACCAGCCTTGTCTACGTAGAGAGTTGTAGGCAAGCCATGGCTACATAGTGTCTCCAGAAAACAACAAAAAGCAACATAGGAAAATGGTTTATTTTAACTGACAATTCAGATTACAGATAGTCTATCATTTCAGGAGGCTCACAGCTGCAGAAACTCAAAGCAGCTGCTTATAGCACAACCACAGAATAGCAGAGAGCTATGCTTACAAGCATGCTTAATAATCTTAGACAGTCAGGGTGCTGCTCGCTTTCAGGTTAGGGCTCCTATGTCTTTTAAGGCAAGCAAGATAACTCCCCATAGACATGCTGTCTCAGTGGGCAAATCACTCAGTGCTTGCTGAGTGATTATGGGGACCAGCGTTCAAGTTCCAGCACCCACTGAAAAAGTAAAGCATATTGGTGTGTGTTGATAATCCCAGCACTAGGGAGGCAGAGACAGAAGGACTCCTGGGGCTTACTGGACAGCCAGTCTAATCAGCGAGGGCCAGGTCCCAGTGAGAAACCCGTTCTCTTTTATTTTTTAATATTTTTTATTTATTATGTATACAATGTTCTGTCTGTATGCCTGCAGGCCAGAAGAGGGCACCAGACCCCATTACAGATGGTTGTGAGCCACCATGTGGTTGCTGGGAATTGAACTCAGGACCTTTGGAAGAGCAGGCAATGCTCTTAACCTCTGAGCCATCTCTCCAGCCTGAGAGACCCTTTCTCAAAAGAGCGAGGTGGCTAGCACTGGAGAAATGATACCTGATGTTGTCCTCCACTCCTACATGTGGACACACACATGCGCACCACACACACGAGCACCCATGTGTGCACACACATGCACACACACACGAGCACCCACTTGTACACACACGCACACACACACGAGCACCCACGTGTACACACACATGCACACACACACGAGCACCCACGTGTGCACACACGCACACACACACGAGCACCCACGTGTACACACACATGCACACACACATACGAGCACCCATGTGTACACATGCACACACACACACGAGCTCCCACGTGTGCACACACGCACACACACGAGCTCCCACGTGTGCACACACGCACACACACGAGCACCCACGTGTATACACAGGCACACACACACGAGCACCCACGTGTACACATGCACACACACACGAGCACCCACGTGTACACATGCACACACACACACGAGCACCCACGTGTGCACACACGCACACACACACGAGCACCCACGTGTACACATGCACACACACACGAGCACCACGTGTACACATGCACACACACACACGAGCTCCCACGTGTACACACACATGCACACACACATACGAGCACCCACGTGTATACACACGCACACACACACGAGCACCCACGTGTATACACACGCACACACACACACGAGCACCCACGTGTACACATGCACACACACACACGAGCACCCACGTGTACACATGCACACACACACACGAGCACCCACGTGTACACATGCACACACACACACGAGCACCCACGTGTGCACACACGCACACACACATGAGCACCCACGTGTATACACACGCACACACACACACGAGCACCCACGTGTACACACACACAAAGAAGTAAGCGAGGGCTGGCGGTGTGGCTAGAGCAGGGTATTTTCCTTGACTGCATGTTTGCAGGGCCCAGGCCACTGATAAAGAAAAGAGAAAAGAGGTTTGTGAGCCTCCAGTTCTGGAGAGAGACCACATTCCAATCACAGTCTCCCTCCTGCTAATATTAGATCACTGTGTATCAGTGCTGGCCTCCCAAGCTCAGATGTTGTAACTAGGTAACAGTGAGACCAAACTGATTCCAGGACATCACTCAAAGACACCTGGAGGAAGTCTGTGACCCAAGACATCACCTGGCTGTTACTCAGCCTGTCTTGGGCAATTGAAGTCATCCTGAAGATTCCAGTTCCTGCCGCACCCTGACAGAAGACATCACAGTTAAGAGCCCAGGAACAGCTGCGGGCATCAGTGGTGACCCCAAAGAGACAATTTTTTTCTTCTCCTGGAACAAGGTGTTGTCATTTATAAAGACATGGCGGACTGGAGGCCGGTGTCACGAGGGGCAGCGACTGGTCACCGAGGTCTCCCAGGGTCCCCTTGGTGGGTGGGAGACTTCAGCAGGTGAGGGACAGATGCGCCATGCAGAGAGAGTCTGGGTATAGAGTTTATTTAGTGGGTTATGGAGGGGAAAGGTAAAGGGGAGAAAAGGAGGGAGAAGGGAGAGAGGCAAAAGCTGCCTCTCCAAAAGAAGGGGAGAGAGAGAGAGAGAGAGAGAGAGAGAGAGAGAGAGAGAGAGAGAGTCAGTCCACTTGCCAGAATGGGGGAGGTTGGGAGTGGGTGGAACTTGTCTCTTAAAGGGTCAGGGTACCCAGGTGACAGACCAGGCCAGCAGATTATAACACAAGGTCTCACTCTGTAGCTTTAACTGTCTTGAAACTCGCTCTGTAGACCAGGCTGACCTCAAACTCGCAGAGATCTGCCTGCCTCCTGAGTCCTGGGTTTAAAGGTTGGTATCACCACACCTGGCTAATTAAAATATTTTATTTACGTATCTGTGTTTTGCCTGCTTGTATGACCATGTGCATACCAGGCACTCTTGGAGGTCAGAAGAGGGGTCAGATTCCTGGAATTGGATTTACAGGAAGTTGTGAGCCACCATGTGGGTGCTCAGAACTGAGCCTGGGTCCCCTGGAAGAACAACCAGTGCTCTAACATCTGAGCCATCTTCCCAAGCTCCAACAAAGGCTTCTTTTTACATTTTAATTATTTATTTTTATGTGTATGGTATTTTGCCCGCATGTGTGTCTGTGCACCATTGCACACCTCTGCCAAGGAGACCAGAATAAGGCATTGGATCCCCGGAGTCTGGAGCTAAAGAGAGTTGTGAGCTGCCATGAGGGTGCTGGGAATTGAACCTGGGTCCTCTGGAAGAGCAGTCAGTGCTTTTAACCACTGAGCCCTCTCTCCAGCCTAATACTTACTGTTGTTGGTGCCTCTTTTTATGCAAGAATTCCCGGCAATTTCTTATACCCATGCTGCCAGAGGAGGAGGCAGGCCCTCCCACTCTCTGGTCCTCCCTATCACTTTTCTTCCTGGCAGACAGCGGAGCTTGCCTGAGCACATTGTGTCAGGGTATAGTCACCAAAGTTAAAAGATTCCAAGGTTTGCTAGAACAAGCTGACAAAGACAAATTTGTTACAGAATATACAAACTTACTACATCAGAAAGGCAATCCGTGAAATTACCCACTAGGCCAGCATAATTCAGAACTTGTGTATTTCTGTTTGTGTTGGGGAGAACAGGAATGTAGACAAATTTCAGGAGTGAAACTGGTTGTGGGGTATAGTGACCCTGGAGGCAGGAGTTAGCTTGTAAATATTGTATTTGTGGCACATCTAGGACTGGTGTTATGGATGGACTCCAGGGCCTCCCATGCTGGGCAAGTGCTCTCTGAGCCACACCCCAGACCCGGGCTACTTTGTTCCATTTGCTGAGGTTTTGTTTTGGTAATTCAGCAGACCACAGACCTAAGCACCACGGTTTCCATGATGGAACTACCATTCAGGATATAATAGCACACAGACAGCACTGCTTGCCACAATAAGAACAAAAAGCTAATCCATCAAAGTCCATAGTTCTGCGAAGTCTCTAAATGTAGCTTGCTTTTTGGCTTCTGCAGCTCAGAGTCGGGCTAACTGCTCTTGTTCACTGAAGTGTGTCAACCCACAACATGGTTTTTGTACTTAAAAGCTCACCCTGAGAAAGACTCAGTGCTCCATGAGAATCCGGAACACCAGTGTAATCGAGAACTGGCTAATAAGGCTTTATCGGCTTACACCTGTGCCCAAGTAGCGCACTCGGGTGGATACCTCCCGCTGTAGCGGTCCTGATTAGTTACTTTGTTTCGTTTGTTTGTTTTACCAACTTGACACAGGCTAGTGCCATGTGGGAAGAGGGAACCTCAATTGAGAAAACGCCTCCATCAGATCTGCTGTTAGGCAAGCCCTGCAGTATTTTCTTGATTAATGATTGATATGGGAGGGTCCAGCTCAAGTGTAGGCGGTGCCAACCCCCAGTGGGCGGTCCTGGGTTTAGGAAAGCCAAGGGAGCAGCTCTGCCTTAGCTCCTGATGCCCCAGGTTCCTGCCTTGAGACTCTGCCCTGGTGTCCCACCACGATAGACTGTAAGCTGAGACGTGAAATAGACCTTTCCTCCCCAAAACGCTTTTGGTCAGTGTTTGTCAAGCAAACTAAGACACGGTTATTGAGACAGGCTCTCATGTAGCCCAGGCTGGCCTCAAACTCACTATATAGCTAAGGATGGCCTTGAACTCATGCTCCCTCTGCCTCTGCCTCCCCAGAGCTAAGATTACAGGTGTGCACCACTATCCCCAGATGACTTTTTTTTTCATTGTGTTGTCTGGACTTTAATCACGTTTCAGAATCTAGTATCCTCCTGCTTCTGTGGCTGGGATTGCAGGCATGTATATTCCACTGCCCCCCAGCCTCTGGCAGCCTTCCTTTGTGTGGACCATGAGAGCTCAGGTACAAGGCGGTCATGTTTCCTCGCTCGGGGCTGCCTTTCTGAAGACAAGATGCCAGAGAGAGCCACTCACTGGGGCTCTCCCCTTCATCACCCCCTTAGCTACCATCCCAGGAGGAAGCGCAGACCGGCCTGAGAGTCCTCGTATAATCGGCTGAAGAAACATCTAGGGGAGCTTTGAGGGTGAGTTGCCCGCAGGCTGGGCATAGACATGGGAGGAACTGTTGCGGATGTTTTGAGTCAGGTCCTCATTCTGTAGACTTCGGGCAGGCCTAACTCTAAGTTACCCAGGTTGGCCTGGAACTCATCCTGTAGTCCACCCACACAGGACCAGAACTTGTTTGATCCTCCTTCCTCAGCCTCCCAAGGGGTTAAAGGTGTGCATCGCTCTGCTCAGCTACAAGACTGCCTTTCCTACAATCCCCTGCGCTGGTATAGCCCACAGACTCAGCTGCCTGGGGGAACTTCCACCTCCCAGAGCCCTAAGCGTGTGGGCTGTTGCTCATAGTCTAGATGCAAGGGGGAGCCATGTAGCCCCACAATGCCTATGGCTTCCGCAATACAATCCCCAGGCCGTGAAGGTGGGAAAGGGAAGTATCTGGCTGTAGCTCTGTCCTCTGCTGGTGGATGACGCACCGCTCAGCAAGGCTGTAGGCTGCAGTGCTCACTGATCAAAGTACTCTAGGGGATGTGTGTGCGCTTCCTGTCTTGCCCTCCCGCGGCTTGAAGCACACAGTGTCTCACCGTAGTTAACTGAAGCTCTCATGTAGTGCTGTGAGGACCCCTTCCCTGAAGGGATGCAAACTGTGTCTACCTCCTGCTCCTAAGGTCCCACTTAAATCATGTGACAGTCTTCTAGGTGGATTTTTTTTTACTTAGCATTATGCTTTTATAAAATATGTTTTTATTGAAACAGAATTATGTCAATTTCCCCCTTCCTTTCCTCCCTGCAGGCCCTCCCAGATACCCTCTCTCCAACAGCAAATAACAGTGATTTGCTGCTTGCTTGGAAATGCTGGGGATCGAATCTGGGCAACATGAAATGCTTAGTAAGTGCTTTGCCGGGGCTGGAGAGATGGCTCAGTGGTTAAGAGCATTGCCTGCTCTTCCAAAGGTCCTGAGTTCAATTCCCAGCAACCACATGGTGGCTCACAACCATCTGTAATGAGGTCTGGTGCCCTCTTCTGGTCTGCAGACATACAGACAGAATATTGTATATATAATAAATAAATATTTAAAAAAAAATAAGTAAGTGCTTTGCCACTGGGCAGCATCCCCGCCCCTGAGATGAACCCACTAAAGGGGCTAAGATGGGGCCACATTGCCAGCTCAGAGGGTTAGAGCACTGGCTGCTCTTTTAGAGGACCCTGGTTCCATTACCAGAACACGGCAGCTCACAACCATCGATAACTCCAGTTCCAGGGGATCCAGGGCCCTTCTTCTGACCTCCTCAGATATATACTTACACGACACACAGATAGACATGCAGACAAAACACCCTTACACATAAAAAAATGTATAAAGTGTTTTAAAATGGATGAGGTGGTACACAGCTGTTATCCCAACATTGAGGAAACACACCAGGCTGGGGTACATCCTGAGGCCTTGGCTCAAAACACCAAAAACAGCAGCTATATCCCAGAGACAGAACACTTGCTTAAACATGCCCAAGGCAGTCCTAGGTTCTATCCCCCAGCATAGCCACAAGAAGGCTAAAGGGCGAGAGTCATTAAGTACTCATCTTGCCAGCACGAGTACTCCAGTTCAATCCACAGAGCTCCTGTTAAAAAACTGGGCAGGTGGAGACAGGAGGATTGCTGGGGTGGCTAGCCGGCCTGTCTAGTCTAAGTTGTGAGCTCCAGGCCCCAGGGAGATGCTTCCCCTCAAAGGAGGTGGGCAGTGCTTCTGAGAATGACAGCCCAGGTTGTCTTCTGGCCTCTGCAGGCGTGAGTACACACATGCACGCGCACCACACACGCATCCAAATAAAAAAGTAAATAAATAAATTAAGTAAATAAATATAACCCTTATGTATTTTTTTAACCACAGATTGAAAAGTGATGACCTTGGGAGTGAGGGACGGCTAGCCAGATGGGTCCCATAGTTAAAAGTATTTCCTGTCCTTCCAGAGACTCCGAGCTGGGTTCCTAACACCCACGTCTGGCATCTCTCAGCAATTTGTAACTTCAGCTCCAAAGCGAAGCTGATATCTCTGGCATCCAAGGGCACCTGCACACACATGACATGTGCACAAGCACACACAAATAAAACTAAAAATAGTAAATCTTAAACAGTTATCTATAACAAAGAGGCTGTGCTTAATCATCAGAAAACATGCTGGTTGCTGAGGAACAATGACAACATGGCTGTCATGCCCCAGGCCCGTGGTTCTGAGGAACGCACCCTTCTATACTGTCCACTGAACTCTGGGATAGATGAGGTCAAATTCTGTTCTTGGTAGAAAAAGAACAGAGCAAGCTGATCGTGACTTGGGAACTTCCCCTCCAGGGGCTGAGTCAGAGCGTGGACGGCAGCCTCCCTGCTTCTGAGACATTGGTCAGAAGCGTGGACAGGTGCTGCGTGTTTAGACCAGACTCCTGTTCCGGCCTTTCTCCTCCCTCACTGCTCAGCATTTTGGCCTTGGGTTCTCTTGGCCAGGGGACACACCCCTGCTGGGTAGAGCTCGGGGCAGGGCACAAGTGAGGAGATGCCTGAGGCAGGCCTTGGACTTTAGACATCTTGTGTCAACCCCTCTCTAGACAAGGTGCGACCCAACAGCACTGCTGAAGAGCAAGTGTGCTTGATTGGACCTCGCCACTATCATTTCCTTATCGTGACGGCTGCCTGACCCACCCACCGCTGCCCGTCCTTGCCTCAGAGCAACCCCCGGCACATGCCCACCCACCTCAGTTTGTATCCAGGGCTTTCCACAACGCTGTGTGTACATGAATAACCTGCCATGCCGCCCCTTGACATAGAAAGACTAAAGGAGAGATGTTCGTGCTCACTAGAATGCTATATATAATTTGAATGTAAGCAAAAGAGATTGCAATTGTGATAAGGTAGGAGCCGGGAAACTTCCAGCAGCATCCAGCGGCATGCTGGGGTCCTCAGACCACCCACTGCCAGGGGAAGACTATACCACTGGCTTTAAAATTTGCAGGTGTGGGGGGCTGGAGAGATGGCTCAGAGGTTAAGGGCACTGACTGCTCTTCCTGAGGTCCTGAGTTCAATTCCCAGCAACCACATGGTGGCTCACAACCATCTGTAATGAGATCTGGTGCCCTCTCTGGCGAGTAGGCATATATGAAGACAGAACACTGTATACATAATAAATAAAAATATTTAAAAAATTTAAAAAAAATTGCAGGGGTGGCAGTGTGGCACATTGGTAAGAGCTGTGGCTACATTCACAGGCATGGAAAATAAAACCAAACCTGATCGCATCTCTTCCCACCTCCTCCAGTTAGTTGAGACAGGTAATCCCAGCACTCTGTGGTGGAGGCAGGGGGACCAGGAGTTTAAGGTCGTCTTCACTACATATGGTGTTTTAGGCCAACCTGGGTGGCATGCAATAACCAACCACCAAGGGACTGGAGGTATGACTCCAAAGGACTCGGGGCCAGTTCCCAGCACCCACATGGTGGCTCACAACCACCTTTAACTCCTGTCTGAAGGGTCTGATGTCCTCTTCTTGGCTCCTTCAGGCACCAGGCATGCACGTGGTGCACATACATACAAGCAGACATAAAAGTTAAATAAAAATTAAGTTTTTTTTTTCAAAAGAACAACCTCCACTCAAGGTCACTTGTTGAATTATTTTATTAAATGCTTTCTTTCCCCTTTGCAGTGCTGCAGGGGAACCCAGGGCCTTCTTCATGGTGGGCATCTGAACTTCATGCCCGTTTCTTTCCCAAATGTTCCTCTTGGAGACCAAGTCTCAGGATAAAGTTCAGACTGGCTGCTACTCGAATCTTCCCACTTCAGCATTCCCAGTCTTGGGATATATATATAACATATATATGAATATTTGTTACAAAGCTGAGTGTTATGGGTAGTTTTAAATGTCAACTGTGTCAATGTAGAATCATCTGAGGCAAGAGCCTCTGCTAAAGAAGTGCTCAGATCAGGCCTGTGGGCATGCCTTTTAGGGGACTGTCTTGATTGTTGATTGACAAGTCCCAGTCCACTGTGGGCACTCCCTAGGCAGGAGCTCCTGCACTATATATACTGAACAAGAAAAGGTTACCTGAGAGCAGTAGACGGCTTCAGTGCGCTTGTTTCTTTCTGCTTTTGACCATGACTATGATGTGGCTGACTACTGACTGAGTGCCTGCCCTGATCTCCCCTCATGATGTACCGTGACCCAGAAGGGTAAGCCAAATAAATCCTTCCTCCCCCAAGTTGCATTTGGTCTGGAGTTTTTAACACAGCAAAAGAAAGGAAACCAGGACTCCCAGCTTCTCCAAAGTCTTAATTCCTTCCCTATGTTCCTATCGAGAAGCAAGCTCCTGAACTCAGGAGGCAAAGGCAGCTGGATCTCTGTTAGTTTGAGGCCAGCCTCATCTACATAGATTCTGGAGAGTCAGGGCTGTGTAGAGAGACCCTGTCTTAAAAACAAACACAACACAAAACAAAACAAAAAGGTCCAGAAAGCAAGGCTACAAGCCCCACCCCCACAGTTGTCTGCCTGCCCATCTCGCCGTCTCCTCCTGTTCCCTTTTTGCACTTCAGACAACTTGATTTTGCAATTCCTTCTTTGCGACACACACGCTTAGTGTGTTACCAATAGCTTAGTACATACTGTCCCCTCTCCAGTGCCCACCGCCACCAGAGAACTCTTCACCTTCCCCTACTTCCAGCTCAACTCCTACCCCGACTTCCCCACCCCTGCCAAGGGCCATTAACAGCCCTGAGTTGCTCAACGTGTTGACGTGACTATACTTGGTACGTGACTACGCTCAGTACGTGACTACGCTCAGTACGCTGCTTTGTTTCTTGTCAGTTGACGTGGGAAGAGTGGCCTCAAATGAGAGACCGCCTTCATGGCTTTTGGGCAAATCTCTGGGGCATTTTCTTGAAGAGTGATTGATGCTGGGAGGGCCCAGCCCATTATAGGTGGTGCCACCTTTGGGGCGGTGGTCCTGGGATGGATGAAAGAAGCTAGCCATGGAGACCAGACAGTAACCAACCATGCTCCTCCATGGTCTCTGCTCCGTTCCTTTTCTACTTTTCACCTTGACTCTCTGCCTTGGCTTCCCTCAAGGGCACTGGTTTCAGGAGGTGTAAGATGAAATAACCCCTTTCCTTCCTAAGTTGCTTTTGGTCGTGGTCTTTATCACAACACTAGGAAGTAAAGTAGTGCATTCTGTTTCCCCAGTGAGAGTCCGAGCCCCAAGAGCCAAGCATAATTTTTGTACACATTACCTCTCCTCTCTGCTGTAACAAAAGGCCCAGTAAACACCAACACTGACTTAAAGGAAAATCGTACGTAAACTCACAGCCCAGGAAAAGTAGCTCCAAAATTCTAAGTTTTCCTTCTCCACCCCTGTCCTGCTCCTTCCTTTCCTTTCTTGCTTCCTTTTTGTTTTAGATCTTGTTGTGGGAGAATTGTCTGTATTCTGTCAATCTTGTTTTAAATAAACGCTGATTGGCCAGGTAGGAAATATAGGCGGGAAAACCAGACAGGAAGTAGAAATGATACTAGGAGAACAAGAGAATTCTGGGAAGGAGGAAGTTGATTCCTCCCCCTCTCCTGCCCAGACCACTGAAGCAGCTGGATGTGATCTGTAACCACTGAAAAAGGTACTGAGCCACATAGCTAACATAGATCAGAAAAATGGGTTAATCAAGATGTGAAAGTTAGCCAGTGAGAGGCTAGAGCTAATGGGCCAATCAGCTTATAATTTATGGAGACCTATGTGTGATTTTCTTTGAGGCTAAAGAGTTGTGGGGTACTGGGCAGGACAGAAACCCCA
This sequence comes from Microtus pennsylvanicus, assembly GCF_037038515.1. Lineage (NCBI taxonomy): Eukaryota > Metazoa > Chordata > Mammalia > Rodentia > Cricetidae > Microtus > Microtus pennsylvanicus. Next base: position 77,738,041 of record NC_134591.1, read on the forward strand.
ACAAACAAGGAGCCAGCCCCTCATGTTACAAGATCTGGTCTTACACAGCTGTTTATCCAAAGATGACCTTGATCTGATGACCTGCCTCCGCCTCCCAAGTGCTGGGGTTACAGCTGTGACCACACCAGGCAAGACCTACTCTACAACTGTGCTCTGGCAGTTTCTGGGTTGTCTTACTAATCATGATTTTGGAATTGAGATCCGAGACCTGTAGCTTCATCCCAGAACTCTTGGCAAAGTTCTTTCCCCATTTAGAAGCAACTTGAGGGGCTGGGAGGTGGCTCAGCAGTTAAGAGCACTTGCTCTTCTTGCGAAAGAGCCAGGTTTGGTTCCCAGAACCCACAGGGTGGCTCCTAACCTTCTGGAACCTAGTTCCAGGGGATCTGTCTCCCTCTTCTGACCTGAGCAGGCACCAAGCACACACGTGGTACACACACATACATGAAGGCAAAACATTCACATACATAAAATGAAATAAATCTTTTAGAACATTTTGGAGACAGAAGCAAGGTCAGGATGGCCAGGGAAGGCTCCATCGGCCACTGATCATGGAAGTGGGGTGGGGGGAGAGACAATAAGAGGGGCAATCTGAAAACTGTGAAGATCCACACACTCCCCAGCCAGAAGCATCTAGGGTGCTGTGTCCCCAAGAGTGCCCACTGCCCTCCTTCCACCCCTAGAGACTGTTAACTGTGGCATTGCTGGATCCTGACACTCAGGACAGGTCTTCAGGGGACGCAAAGGACAGGACTCGAAGTGGCCTTGGGGCAATGGCCGTGGTTTCTGTGCTGCAGGTAGGTTGCGTTTGTTGGGAGAAGGACGGTTCAGAATGAAGAGGACGAGACAGAAGTGCGGCTCCATCCAGGGGACACAGGGTCCCGCGCAGCTGCGCTCCTCTCTTCCCAGGCTCAGCTTGGCCTCCGCCGCGAGCCCTTGGGACTGGGGATGAGCGTTGGTTACGCAGAACTGCGACTGCGCAGGAACTAGATACCCGCTGGATATTCTCTCAGGGTCTGAACACGGGCCTGTGCGTGCCCTGTTGGGGAAGTCAAGGCAGGGATTGAACCCTCAGCTTTCAGATCCCTTCTTACCGCAAAACGGACAGAGAAAAGCGAAATAAGGGGGGCTAAGGCTAAGAAGCCGGTCTCGGGCCTCTGCATGTCCCAGACGGCAAACTTGACCTTTCTTGTAGTTTCTATACCCCCACTTCTTACTCCCCAAGTAAGTGACACCGCCAACCATCCTCAATTTTCGTGCATTTTTTTTTGGCGGGGGAGGGGTGTCTTTTTCAAACTCTGTGATATACACGGAAAGCTCTGGTCCTGCCACGCCTTAGTTGGAGACCCTTGTGTTGGAGTTGTGTGGGAAGAAAACAATGAAGTTTTGCTGAAGGGAGATATTCCCCCCCACTCCGTCGCCACCTGGGAGGACCTACATTCCTGGACTCATAGTGGGCACCGAATAAACTGCTAAAGGGAAAGGAGATTGGACTTGAGCCTCAGCAATAGATCAAAGAACATGTCTGACAAGGACGAAAATCTGCGGGCCTGGTGGGACTTTGCTCTGGGTTTTGGCCACTTGGCCTGCTCAGCGCCCTGGCAACTGCACACGTGTTGAGCATAGGAGCGGGCAGTGGTCAGGCTGTGGGCAGACTGCTGGGCCCAGACCCGCCTGCGGAGACTTACCCTGCCCTGCAGAGAAACAGTGAGGTATTCACTGCTTTCCCCATAGTGATGAGCGTACCTCTCTGGGCCACTCAGGGTTCCTTAAAAAGACAAAATAAAAATTTCTCCTCAAAAAGTGTTCCTTGGGGCCAGGACATAGCTCAGCATTAGAGTTCTTGCATTCAGCTTGGTCTCCAGCACCAATAATAATAGTAATAGTAAAGATGATAATAATAATAATAATAGTTTGGGCATGGTTCCTTGGGCAATCACTGACTCTCCACTAGGGACACTTGACTGTAGACCTCGTCCTGGGGACCGCTCTGCTAAGTCTCTAAGGCCCCATCTGTCGCCCATTAGCTAACGTTAAGTATACTGGGCTGGTGACAGCTGCTTGGGTCCTTGTGCTCCAGACAGAAATAACCTCTCTAGTCACTCTGGGAGAACATGATGGTGGAAACCTGAGCAGTGAAAACACACTGAGGGCTGTTTCCTCCGGGTCCCATGCTGAGCCCGCAGTTTCAGGGGACAGACACACTGGTTTAGCCAAACTCTAGAGGTTTTACTCAAAAAGCAGAAGTGAAAGGAAGGGCCAGTTTCTCCGTGCCCGAAAGGGTTATTCTGATTTAGACTGGCAATAAAAATGCAATTGGCTAGGAGTTGGCATGACCAAAGTGCATTCTAAATGTCTTCCCTCCGCACACGGCACAGCTGGCACTTTGAGGAGCTGAGCTGCAGGCTGCCCTTGCGGAGCAACGATGGAGAAAGAAGAGCAAGAGAAGAAGAAAGGGGTGAGTGTGTGGCTGCCGGCAGCCAGAGCTGTGGGCCTGCCCAGCTGTCCTTGAGACTCCCCGGGGCTCTGGTGTTGCAGGTCCAGCCTTCAGCGGGATGGTCTCTCTCTGGAAGAGGACGCTCTGCTCAGAAGCCCGACCAACAGCTGGGCTTTTATAGTAGGAGGCGTGATTGGTGTTAATAGACAGATGCCTGTTAGGAATCATGCCCCTGGAACAGCTATTGAGGAAGCACCAGGAATTGGGCTGCCGGGAAGGGGGGAGGTGGGGAGTGGATTTCAACTTGTAGAGTGCTTGCCTACGATGCGTGAAGTCTGAGGTCTAACCAGGTGTGGCGGCACACGCTTGTGCCTTCGCAGTCGGGAGGTAGAAGTAGGAAGGCAAGGAGTTTGAGGTTAACCTCAGCTACAAAGGGAATTCAAAGCCAGCTTAGGATAGAGACCCTGTCACAAAATAGGGTTTTGGGGTTTTTTTGGTTTTTGTTTGTTTGTTTGTTTTGTTTTTCTGTTCCAAACGCACACAGTACAGCTGGAGGTTAGGTGTAGATTTCTTTGACTGAAGAAAATCCACTGTGCCGAGAAGGTGACATGAATCAGAGAATATTTTCAAGGAATTTGCATTTTAATCCTTCCAGGAGCATTTGCTCCTAAGTGGGTGAGAAACATGCATTTGTGCCAAATAGTGTTTATTGAGGTCCATAAGACACACAGTCGGGAAGCCTGGCCTGCGGCATAGAGAGCGGGAGTGGGCTTGGGAGGGAGAAGTGTCTGTTACTGAGGCCAGCTCCTTCCATCTGAGCTGTGGCTAAGACTTTGGCAAGATATTTAACTGCAGTGATTTAGTTATTGAGATAGTTAGTACAACCGAGGCTGGCCTCAAACTCCTGATCCCCCGGCCTCCACCTCTTAAGGGCTAGGAATGTAGGTGCGTGTCATCTCACCTTGCTATCAAATGCCCTGATAGTCACCCCCTCTCCTGGGTGCCAGAACAGTTAGATAATGCATGGGAAGTGTCTGGCCAGGAGGAAAGGCCCCTCTTGGCATTACTGCTCCGTTTATCCTATGGAGCCAGTGACCTCACTATTGACACTGGGCACCAGGTATCTCTGTCTAGAGCTATGGGGGACCATCGGGGCGCCTCTGACTCACTTTATTTCAGGTATGATAAACAAATGAATCAACCCCTCCCTGCACCCAGGGACCTCACTTGGATTATCTTGTTTTGTTGTTGTTGTTTATTTGTTGATTTCCCAGTGCTGAGGACTTAACCCAGAGACTCACGCATGCTAGGCAAGTGCTCTCCCACTGAACTACACCCCCAGTCATTTTCTCACTTTCAATTTAAAATAGGGGCTCTCTAAATTGCCCAAACTGGCCTTGAATTTGCCTCCCAGACGGCTGAGATTCCAGGCCTGTGCTGCCACCACGCAAACTTCTCTGGAATTGTCAGGGCTGAGAAAGGGTTTGACAAATGCCATCACCTGCAGTTGATAGGAAGGCACCTGAGTCTAAGAACTTGAAATGTTCAGGGTCACAGAGACGCTGTGCCCACTGCTCAAGGAGAAAGGAAAAGAATGGGGGTGTCCGCGTGCGGTGCACTCTGCAGATGAGCGCTCGGTGGAGGGAGACAGCTCAGAGAGCCCCTACCACGGGGCATGGGTTGACCTCAACTGCCCGCACCCCACTTGTCCAGGCCTAAAGCCAGGCATGGAGCCTGGGGATTAGGAGAAACCAGGGAGGCAGAGGCTGCACGATCTTCTGGGAAGATGCCAGGCAGCAGTTGGGCCCAGCTGTCCCTCGGGAGCTGTGCAGCTCAGGTCCTCAAAACTACTTCAGAACTGTTGAGTACAATTTCCTCTTTTCCCTACAAAGCAGCACTTTGGACAATGAAGACGTGTTCTGTGATGTGTCTCTGACACGGCTGCGTTTTTGTCCTCCCCAGGTCCTCCCTGTTGTCTTGTTATTAACTCACTAATAAGCTCACCCACATGAGGCAATTACTATATATAGATCAGCTGGGTCGCGGGGAGGGGCTTCTTGCCTTCCCTCTACTCTTGAATCGCACCCAACAGGGCCAACCCCAATGGTGGTTATTTTACTGAAGCCTCAAGATGTTTCCCCAGTAATTTGGTAAGCGTGGGGTGCGGAGGAGGGAATCTAGGGCTCAGCAAGTGCCCTGTCACTGAGCCACGTCCTAGTCCCAAATTCTTTTTCCTCCCTTACCTTGAAAGGAGGAAAAGAGAGAAAGAGACTGTAACTCGCGTTACACAGGATTCAACCACGTAAAGATACGCAGTTAATCGCTATCAAAAGATGGAGGAGTCCCATTGCTTTGCAGCCTGGATGCTAAGTGGCAGAGGCAAGAATAGAAAGACACAAGCTGCATTATCAGACTCGGGCGCCAACCCGAAGAGCCGTTGCCAGGGGCCTGGGGAAGAGGTACCGGGCAGGCGATTCCGCTCAAGAGTACAAAGTTTCTGTTGGGATGCGGGAGCCCTGGAGCTGCAGGCCGGGCCTGTGGTTGCAGGGAGTGTCGCGGTGACGGGCAGCACACTGACCGTGTTGATTGGAGCTAGTCCTCCTTGGTTGCTTGAGATTCACTGAGTACATTTTACACGCCTTCACCACACACAGACACAAAGATAACGACGTGAGGTGGCGAACGTACTGATAAGCTAAACGGTGCTAATCGTTTCACAAAGCGTGCGCAAACACCACGGTACACACGGTAAAGCAGCAGGCCAGACCTACCTGCTGCTTGGAAGTGGGGGGGGGGGCGCACAAGGAACACAAATTCAGTGGAAGACCGGGCTGCAGAGAGAATTCAAGTCATCTCAGTCAGCCTAGACAACTTAATGAAACCCTCCCTCCATCTAAAAAAAAAATATTAAAAGGTAAAGGGGGGGGGGTTAATTTGTAAATCTTTCCCCCACTACTATTTTTGATCAAGAATAAAAGCCTCTTTCATTGTTAGTTGGTGCTCAGTCTTTTTGGCCCTATAGTTCCAGGAGGGGAAGGAGAAAGGACCCAGCTTGGGGGCAAAAACTGGTCAGTTTTGTTATTGGAGGTGGGATGTAGCCTCATGAGCCACACTCCTCATCAGAGGATCAAAAAGCTGCTGAAGAGATAGCTCAGCATTAAGAGTGTTTGCTGCCCTTCCAAAGGACACAAGTTCAATTCCCAGCACCCACACTGGGCGGCTCAGTAAGTCAGCTGTCAGTAAGTCCAGTTCCAGCAGCTCTGACCTCTGGCCTCTTGGAGCGCCTGTATTCACGTGCACATAATTAAATCAATCTAATTTTTAATTTTTTTTTTTGACAGGGCTTCTCTGTGTAGCCCTGGCTGTCCTGGAACTCACAGAGATCCGCCTGCCTCTGCCTCCCGAGTGCTGAGACGAAAGGTGTGCTCACTCTAGCACTACCCAGCTGTAAATCTGGTTTTTAAACACCGGAGGTCAGCAGTGAAAGAATGCTCATGGGGCTGATCCAGTAACTTGTTCTGTTGGTTTGTGGCATCCACTGTGAGGCAGGGACTATTGGGGACCCCCCTCTGCTGTGAGGGCCCCCAGCCCGTGCAGCTCTCTTCTTGGAGATTGAGAGAAATCTCTGGAGCTGGAGAGATACATGAAAGCCTAGAACTCTTCTAAGAGCTATTCCATGATCAGGACCTGTTCTTGACAGCTCACGGATTAAGTGTGGTGGCACACGCCTTTAATCCCAACACTGCAGAGGGAGAGGCAGACAGATCTCTGTGAGTTCAAGGCCAGCCTGGTCCACATAGTAGAGAGACTCTGTCTGAGAGAGAGGGGGGGGGGGGGGAGAGAGAGAGAGAGAGAGAGAGAGAGAGAGAGAGAGAGAGAGAGAGAGAGTACAAGCTAGCCAGCCAGGCATGTAGCTCACACCTCAGACATCTACAATGCTAGAATCCAGGGAGACTAAGGCAAGATGATCAAAAATTCAAGACCTGGGCAACTTAACAAGACCTGCCTCAAAACACAACAACAAAAACAAAAAACAAACCTAAATGATGGTGGAAAGCTTGATTAGCATGTACAAGAACCAGTCAATGTCTAATACACCTATCAATCTACTCGTTCACCCAGCCATCCAGACATCTACCCATCCATCAACCCATCCACCCATCTATCACCCAGTGCCCATCCATTCATCCATTCACCCATCCACCAAGCCGTCCATTCACCCATCCATCCACCCATCGACCCACCCACCCACCCACCCATCCATCCACCCATCCATCCATCCACCCATCGACCCACCCACCCATCCATCTATCCATCCACCCACCCAACTAGCAACTAATTGTAGCATGAAAAATAAAAGCCCAAAGACAGATATCGGGAGTAAAGCTAACCATGCAGGAGCCGGGTGGGATGAAAAGCAGGCCTGCCCGCAGCTCCTTCTACACATGCTAGAAGTACAGCAGGAGACCTCCCATGTCTGCTCCCTGACATCCACCCTGCCTCTCACAGAAATTGACCCTGGTGCTGGCCCTCGCAACATTGATAGCTGCCTTCGGTTCATCTTTCCAATATGGGTACAACGTGTCTGTTGTCAACTCACCATCAGAGGTAGGTAAGCCACCGTAGTAAGCGAGTCACAGCTGCGGGCAAAGGGAGGGGCTTAGAGATGCATGGGTCCCCAGAGAGCAAACACAGTCTACCCCTTAAGGACCCTTGGCCGTCAGGACCCAGGCCAAGCCAGTGACCAAGTCCTCAGACCTCAGGTTCTCATGAAGAGATGGGATGGCAGTGTGTGGAGTCACCTGGAGGGCAGTGGCCACACCATTTGGATGACCACAGCCATTCCAGGTGTGAGAAACACTGCAGGGGTTGGTCTGTCAGAGTTCTTCCCATGGATGTTCCAACCCACGCACTAGCCAGGCAGCTCTGTCCCTGTCTCCATCTGGCTAAACACCTCCATTAATTCTTTCTGCAAAAAGAATTCATCTGGTTCTGTGCTCTCCGCCCCCAGTTCATGCAACAATTTTACAACAACACCCACAACGAAAGAACCGGGGATTTCTTTGATTCCTTCACCCTGACGCTTCTGTGGTCCGTGACGGTGTCCATGTTCCCCTTTGGGGGCTTCATAGGCTCTCTCCTGGTTGGACCCTTGGTAGATAAATTGGGCAGGTAAGAGATGAGTAGGTTGTCTTGGGCTACGTGTGCATGCCTGTGAACATGTGTGTGTTCATGTGTGCATACATGTATGTGTTATGGTGTATGTACTTCCTGGTGTTGGTGTGTGCATGTAAGCATAGCTGTGCAAGTGCAAACATGTATGTGTGCTTGAGGAAGCTAGCAGTAAATGTTGACTGTCTTTCCTCTATTGAGTTCCCCTTTTAGAAAAATATTGGTTTATTTTTTTTTATGTGTGTGAGTGTTCTGCCTGCATGTATGTATGTGCACTGCTTGTGTGCCTGGTGCCTGATAAAGCCAGAAGAGGGCGCTGGATCCCCTGGAACTGGAGTTAAGGACTGCTGTGTGAGCTGCCATGGGAGTGTTGGGAAGGGAACCCCAGGTCCTCTGTGTAAATTGAAGTTTCTGTCCCATCCGGTCCTGCAGCTGCTCAGTTTCAAAGAAATACACAGAGGCTTATATTAATTATAAACCATTTGGCCTATTAGCTCAGTCTTATTATAACTAGCTCTTACAACTTAAATTAATCCATAATTCTTTTTTTGCTTTTTTATTGATTTTTATTGAGCTCTACATTTTTCTCTGCTCCCCTCCCTGCCTCCCCCCTCCCCCCTAATCCATAATTCTTATCTATGTTTAGTCATGTGATTTGGTATCTTTTATCAGTGAGACATTCTCCTCTTGCTTCCTCTGTGTCTGGCTGATAACTGCCTCTCTACCCTTCCTCTTCCCAGAATTCTCCTAGTCTGGTCACCCCACTCATACTTCCTGCCTGGCTACTGACCAATCAGTGTTTTATTAAACCAATATGAGTGACAAATCTTTACAGGGTACAGAGCCTTATCCCACAGCACCTCTGCAAGAGCAGCAAGAATTCTTAACCACTAGGCTATCTATTCATCCTCTTCCCCCTCTTTTTTTAAAAGATAGGATCTCACTATGTAGCCCAGGCTGACCTCAAACTCACAGACATCCCCCTGTGGCTACTCCCCAAATGCTGGGATTACAGGCTTTCTTCCACAACAGCCCCACCTTTGTTCACCTCCCTGAATCTCGAGGCTGCCGGATTCAGTTTAGCTGGCTGCTCAGTGTATGTTAGAACTCTGCCAGTTTTTCTGCCTCCCCTTCCCTGTGGCCCCTGCCCCCATCCCTTCTACCTCCATTGCTGGGGACACAGCTACGTGCCACTGTCCCTAGCTTTTTGAATGTGTTCTGGAGATCACAATGCAGGTCTCCACGTTTGTCCAGCAGGCCCTTCACTGGCTGGGCCACTCACTGTGTAGTCAAGGGTGATCTTGAGCTCCTGATCGATGGGACTACAGTCATGTGCCAGCATGCCCCATCAGGGCAGATAGATTTTTATTACCCCAAACTTATAGATATTTATCATCAGCTTTTCCCTTCTGAATATTATCTTTTATTGTTAGATAATCCATTTCATCAGTCACATTCCATTGACTTTTCTCCATATCTTTTTATTTAAAAAATTAACTTTCCATTTTACATACCAACCCAAGTTCCCCCTTCCTACCCTTCTCTTGCCCCCCACCTCCCTCTTCCCATCCCTCATCCACTCCTCAGAGTAGAGGTAAGGCCTTCCTTGGGGAGTCAGCAAGGTGTAGGATACCAACTTGAGGCAGGACCAAGCCCTTCCCACATATATCAAGGCTGAGCAAAGTATCCCACCATAGGGGATGGGCTCCAAAAAGCAGTTCATGTCCCTGGGATTGGTCCTGGTGTTTTTAAACACTGGCCTAAAACTGAAGGCCTTGTCATAAGAGGAAGGTTGTGACCAGGATAGCAAATCTTATCTTCTTTGGGGGTTATTCAAATAACTAATGTTTGGGAACCTAGACAAGAGACCTAGGTCCCAGCGATGGCTGGGGGCACCCCCAGGAATGAGCATTGTGTGCCAGAGAAGACACAAGTCAGGTCCTTTGACTCACTTAAACCAAAAACTACTTCCTCATTGGTGTTTTTGACTTTAGAAGAGTTAAGTGCACATATGCAGGTGTGTGTCCTACAATCTCAGGACTCAGTGGGTGGAGGTAGAAGGGTCTTGAGTTCAATGCCAGCCTGGTCTACAAAGTAAAATCCAGTCATGATCTCAAATCAAGACCAGAATCTGGAACCTTCCTTCTTCAGTAGTTTTGGAAAGAGTCTTGGGGCTGGAGAAATGGCTCTGTGGTTAAGAGCACTTGCTGCTCTCTTGCAGAGGACCCAGGTTTGGTTCCCAGCACTCACATGGCTGCTCCCAACCATCTGCAATGGCACTGTAGGGGATCTGATGCCCTCTTCTGACTTCCACAGGCACCAGGCATGCATACAGTGCACAAGCCTACATTCAGGCAAAATATTCATACACATAAAATTAAATATATAAATAAAGTTTAAATTTTTTTTCTTAAGTATACAACCTCTGGTTGGGGATCTGAGACCCTAAGATTGTGAGGTTAGTGTTGAACCCATTGTCTCCTCCACGGGCCCTGGTATGAATCAGATCTGCGAACACAGGTCAACGCTAGTGAGCGCTTGCTCAGGAGGGACCAGCATTGCTCACTGAGCTGTCCACTTGGAATTTAATCAGGGTGCACACATTTGTTTACAGTTACCTTAAATATTTGCAGGTATTTTAAAAACAGCAACAGTGACTTGGTTTATGGATGGTTTCTGTGTTCCAAACACTACCCAAAGCACTTCAAGAGATGCATTCATAGCTGAGCAGGGTAGCTCACTCCTGTGGTCCCAGCACTTCTGGGGCAGCAAAGGCTAAAGTTGTATGAAGGCGTAAGTCACAAACAATGCCAATTTGGGATTATGATTAATAGGGTGATATTTATTTAAAGGGGAAAAAACTTACAGATCACTTTCAGCCCTCTGCGTAACCAGGAAGGAAGTCAAGTCACCGGCGGAGCAGGAAGTGAAGAGAGAGAGGAGAGGGAAGTGGCTGCTTTTTTAAAGGGAGAGAGACCACGCCCCAAGGGGCTGGTATCTCAGCGACGATAGGCTGGAGGAGTGGGAAGACCTCCCGCAACACCTCCCCCTTCTGTTTAAATAAGAGAGTTCTAAACCTACTATGAAATTATACACAATAAGTACAAATATGCTATTCTAACTAGCTTAGGTCTTGTATAATAAATAACTTGGCCAAGTCATGAGAGAAAGTAACTACATTTATATAGTCTTCAACCCCATCAAAGATCTGAGAAGGGAAATAATGTTACCTGGGTAATTAGGAAGTTCAGTAAAACAACTTCCAAAACATGCAACAAATCACAGAGACAACTAGCTACCTAGGCAATCACCCAAAGTCACATTAGCAGCGTTGAAGCAACCAACTTTGGCTAAGGCCTAACATAACTGACACACCATTTTCAAAGGCAAGCAACTTTCAAAACTATCTTACCCTGTCTTGGCAGGATAAGACAGCCCTGTTTTATCCATTGATGCATGCTCTGTATCTCTGTCAGTGGTTGAGGTATGGGCATTTCTTTGCCCCAAGGCCAGTTCTGCCAAAAAGAAATGCTCCAGGTGGAGTGTCTTTGGTGCTCAACATTCTCTCGGGAATAGAGTGGTGTTGCCAGGAGCAATTGTGTCTCACTACCACAAAACTCTGAGTTAGATTAAAGGCCATTTTCTACAGCTCTTTGAAGAAGTTGAAGATTATCTATCTATACTGAGTATAATCTCTATATATCTAAAGAACCTGATTAGTCTAATTATAAATGACAAACTTAGATGACTATTAGTCTATATAATTCTCAATATCTATCTAACTTAAAGACTAAGACAATAAACGACTGTGAAACAAATGAGGACAATGACCTCCAAATATAAACAATGTACAAATATACATTGCAGTAGGTAAATATATATCAATACACAAACATTATATAAGTATCTTAATCAGAGGTAGAAATGTACACAGCAATATGGTAAATATATACAATACAATATATGTCAATACATAAAAATGTTTTAAACAAGGTAGAAACATGCATGCATACAATAGTCAATATAATTTAACTTTGTATCAATATACAAGAATCTATACCAATATATTTGTCTAAAACCAGTAACTCACAATTACAAATCTATTATTCCATCATCCCTCTTTTTTTTTTTTTTTTCAAAATGATCCCTGAGCTTATAAAATTCCTCCCCCAACCCTCAATCGTATACTAATTATAATCAACCCCTAAATGATGTCCCTAAACCCAAGGGCAAACTTTACTGGGAGAGGGGACGTCGTCCTCTAGAATTACTTCCAGCTGTCATGGGGGCGACGTTCTTTCTGGGGGATCCTGTGAAAGTAAAATGATGGTTAAATTTCAAGATCAAGTCTTTTAATATTGCCAATAGTCTCTGAGTATTTTGTGCAGGTCTGGCCAAAATGTTGTATAAGATGTGCACCATTTCAGCTAACCAAGTTGGAACTGTCTTGTGCAGCTGGTACCCAAAGCAGGTCTTGTTGTAGCGCTATCAGTATCATGACGTCATATCAACCAGGTGGAGTTGTTGTTATGGGGCCCCATCTTCTTCCTGGAAACTTCAAATGTCACTTCAGGAAAAACTCATTGTTCATTATGAAAAACTTAAGCATTAATCATATAGACATATATATATATTCAATGAAAGACATGATAGATATATTCAATGAAAAGTATGATAGATATGAAGAAAAGCAAAGATGTTTTCTAAACTCATATTTCTTTCTGTCCCACATCATGGCTCTTGACATGAGACAGAAACTCCAGAAACTCTGGGTTTTTCTCTTACTAACAGGCTTGGAATTGGAGAGGGACTGAGCCAGAGTCCAACTTCAAAACCAGCTTTATAAATTTAGAAATATGGTTTAATATTACTTACACAGCCCATTCAGTTTTCTTGATATTTCCTATCGGGCAGGTATTTTTCCATCTGTCAGTATCCAAACATCCAGGGTCCCTTGAATTTCTCAAAGATGAGTGTTTTCCTGTGGAGATAAGAACAGAACCCTGCCCCCATTCTATATGTTTTTCTTACCACCTGTATGAATATAATCATTGTGGATGAGTTGTCATTTCTCCTTTCCAAGAGGTTTCTCTTCTTCAAATCGAAACTTTATTAATTTTGATGGTATCCACAATTTTTCTTCTCCTGTGGAAACAAGAGCAAAACCCCTTCCCCAACGTAGCACATCTCCTGGCTTCCACTGAGAGGTCAGCACATCTTTGAAATAAATCGGTTGATTTAGTTCAGCAGACTTTTCCATTATCCAATGTCTTTCTGCTGCTGTCGTTCCTTTCTCATTAGCGTTAAGAAAATTCAAGGTTAATAAAGCATTATGTAATCTATTTCTGGGGGTATTTTCGGTCCCTTTCTGTTTGTTCAGCATATCCTTTATAGTACGATTTGATCTTTCTATAACTGCCTGACCTGTAGGATTATTTGGTATACCTGTAATGTGTTTTATATTATAATAATCAAAAAAGCGTTTCATTTTCTTAGATACATATGCTGGACCATTGTCTGTCTTTATTTGTGCAGGTGTACCCATGATGGCCATAACTTCCAATAAATGTGTGATTACTGAATCAGCCTTTTCTGAGCTCAGGGCAGTAGCCCATTGAAAACCTGAATACGTGTCTATGGTGTGGTGTACATATTTTAATTTACCAAATTCCATAAAGTGGAACACATCCATCTGCCAGATTTCATTTCTCTTAGTGCCCTTTGGGTTACTCCCTGCAGGCAACGGTGTTTGGTTATAGAAAGAACAAGTAGGACATCTCTTTATAATGTCCTTAGCTTGTTGCCAAGTAATGGAAAATTCTTTCTTTAGGCCTTTACTATTGACATGATGCTTCTTATGAAATTCTGAGGCCTGCAACACACTTCCAATCAATAATTGATCAATCTCAGCATTGCCTTGGGCTAGAGGACCAGGCAGACCTGTATGGGAACGGATGTGTGTTATGTACATCGGACAAAGCCTGTTCCTGATTATGTCTTGTACCTGGATAAACAATGAAGTCAACTCTGTGTCATCTGGTATAAATTCAGCGGTTTCAATATGCAAGATAACTCTTTCTGCATATTGTGAATCTGTAACTATATTAAGAGGTTCTTTAAAATCCCTTAGCACCATAAGAATGGCATATAATTCTGCCTTCTGGACAGAATTATAAGGGCTTTGTTCCACCTTACTCAATTCATCTGACTTGTAACCTGCTTTCCCTGATTTATTTGCATCAGTATAGAATGTACGGGCTCCAGTTATTGGAGCATCACGTACAATTCTAGGAAGAATCCAAGAAGTTCTTTTTATGAGGTTAAGTCTACCACTTTTGGGATAGTTGCTATTAATTTCTCCCAAAAAATTAGCACAAGCTCTTTGCCACGGTTCATTGTCTTCCCATAACTTTTTTATTTCTTCAGTAGTAAAAGGCACTATAATTTCTGCTGGGTCTATACCTGCTAGTTGACGAAGTCTCAGCTTACCTTTTATAATTAATTCAGAGACTTTTTCCACATAAGTTTTTAATTTTTTACTTGGTTTATTAGGTATAAATATCCACTCTAAAATAATATCTTCCCTCTGCATTAGAATCCCTGTAGGAGAAATTCTGGAAGGCAATATGACTAGGATGCAGCTAAGATTTGGGTTCACCCTATCCACATGTGCCTCCTGTAATTTTTCCTCAATCATTGTCAGTTCCTTTTCTGCTTCAGCTGTCAGTTCTCTTGGACTATTCAAATCTTTATCACCATCTAAGGTTTTGTTTAAATGAACTATTAGATCAGGTGTTATCCCAACAGCTGGTCGTAGACTGGAAATGTCTCCTAACAATCTTTGGAAGTCATTAAGAGTCTTTAAGCGGTCTCTCCTAATTTGTGCCTTTTGCGTTTTAATTTTCTCTAACCCTATTCTGTAACCTAGGTAATTAATAGAGTTTCCTCTTTGAATCTTTTCAGGGGCAATTTGTAATCCCCACCTAGGCAAGACTTTCTTTACTTCTTCAAACATCCTTTCTAAAGTATCTTTATTTGAATCAGATAACAAGATGTCATCCATGTAATGATAAATAATGGACTTGGGGAATTGTTTACGAATTATTTCCAATGGCTTACTTACAAAATATTGGCACAGTGTAGGACTATTGAGCATACCCTGTGGGAGGACAGTCCATTGATATCTCCTATTGGGCTGAGAATTATTATAAGTAGGCACTGTAAAGGCAAATTTTTCTCTATCCTTTTCTTGTAACGGTATAGTGAAAAAACAATCTTTCAAATCAATAACTATAAGAGGCCATCCTTTTGGTAACAGAGAAGGCAAAGGAATTCCAGATTGTAGTGAGCCCATAGGTTGAATTACTTTGTTGACAGCTCTTAGATCTGTCACCATTCTCCATTTACCAGATTTCTTTTTTACAACAAACACAGGAGAATTCCAAGGGCTGGTTGATTCTTCAATGTGGTGAGCATCTAGTTGCTCCTGCACCAGCTGTTCCAATGCCTGTAGTTTATCTTCAGCTAGAGGCCACTGTTTGATCCATATTGGCTTCTCAGTTAGCCATTTTAAAGGTAGGGCTGTTGGTACCTCTAAAGGTTTGGTATTTGCTGTATGTTCTTGTACAGCCTGAATGGCTAGTGACCTTTTTCCATAATACCTCATCATATACTTCCCAGAATTATGAGTTCCTGGAACTACAGGAATGTTAATCTGGGTATTCCATTGCTGTAGCAGGTCACGGCCCCATAAATTTATGGCTACTCTCCCGCCTGAGCCACACCCCCAAGACTCGCTTGTTTTTGAGACAATCTCCTCAATGTGCCACCAGGTTTGGTCTGAACCACTGGGCTCCAGGGATCCACGACCGCAGCCCACTGACGCCATAGCATACTGATTTTACTGTATCTTAGGACAAGTCTGTTCCCCTCTGTTTCCGTCACCGACGCCCTCTGTCCTCGGCTCCCACAGCAGGATTGTTCTGTTAGTCTCAGGTCCCAGGAAGCTCACTGCTGTCACCAGGGGCCACTGCTCTGAGCAGACACTGAGTGTGTGTTGACTGCGTGAATTCGTGAGGAGGACGTGAATGAATGAGTCCTCACGCTGACCTGCCTTCTTTCACACTCACTACAGAAAGGGGGCTCTGCTCTTCAACAATATATTCTCCATCATCCCAGCCATCTTAATGGGGTGCAGCAAAGTTGCCAAAACCTATGAGCTTATCATTGCTTCCAGACTTCTGGTTGGAATATGTGCAGGTAAGGAGCCCTGACCGGCAGTGCTGTTCAGCACGGGGGAGGCGGAGCCAGCTCCCAGGAATTTGTTGCAGTCTGGAGCTTCAGGAACACAGAGACTGAAATGGACCCTACACAGGCACCTGAGTCTGTGCCTTGTCCTCATGAGTGGGCACTGGGCACACCCTCACCGCAATGCTTCCTGCAAGGAACGCTGTCTTTGGCTTGTTTTGCCAAGGCAAGGATTGAACCCAGGGCCGTGAGAGCTAGATGAGCACTCTATCCCTGAGCCACAATTCCCAGCCAAAGAAAGCTTTCTCTGTAAGAAAAAACTACAAAGCCTGAGTTTAGAATGGTCCTTCCAGTCTCGTCCCTTTGTCAGAATCTCAGCATCGGCTATGACAATGGTCAGGCGGAGGGTAGTACTGGTCAGAGGGTAGTCTCTGTCGGAGGGTAGTGTCAGTCAGAGGGTAGTGTCAGTCAGAGGGTAGTGTCTGTCGGAGGGTAGTGTCAGTCGGAGGGTAGTGTCAGTCGGAGGGTAGGGTCAGTCAGAGGGTAGTGTCAGTCAGAGGGTAGTGTCTGTCGGAGGGTAGTGTCTGTCGGAGGGTAGTGTCAGTCGGAGGGTAGTGTCTGTTGGAGGGTAGTGTCTGTTGGAGGGTAGTGTCTGTTGGAGGGTAATATCAGTCAGAGGGTAGTGTCAGTCAGAGGGTAGTGTCTGTCGGAGGGTAATATCAGTCAGAGGGTAGTGTCAGTCAGAGGGTAGTGTCAGTCAGAGGGTAGTGTCAGTCAGAGGGTAGTGTCAGTCGGAGGGTAGTGTCAGTCAGAGGGTAGTGTCAGTCGGAGGGTAGTGTCAGTCGGAGGGTAGTGTCAGTCAGAGGGTAGTGTCAGTCGGAGGGTAGTGTCAGTCGGAGGGTAGTGTCAGTCGGAGGGTAGTGTCAGTCGGAGGGTAGTGTCAGTCGGAGGGTAGTGTCAGTCGGAGGGTAGTGTCAGTCGGAGGGTAGTGTCAGTCAGAGGGTAGTGTCAGTCGGAGGGTAGTGTCAGTCAGAGGGTAGTGTCAGTCAGAGGGTAGTGTCAGTCAGAGGGTAGTGTCAGTCAGAGGGTAGTGTCAGTCAGAGGGTAGTGTCAGTCAGAGGGTAGTGTCTGTCGGAGGGTAATATCAGTCAGAGGGTAGTGTCAGTCAGAGGGTAGTATCAGTCAGAGGGTAGTGTCAGTCGGAGGGTAGTGTCAGTCAGAGGGTAGTGTCGGCCGGAGGGTAGTGTCAGTCAGAGGGTAGTGTCTGTCGGAGGGTAATATCAGTCAGAGGGTAGTGTCAGTCAGAGGGTAGTATCAGTCAGAGGGTAGTGTCAGTCAGAGGGTAGTGTCAGTCGGAGGGTAGTGTCAGTCAGAGGGTAGTATCAGTCAGAGGGTAGTGTCAGTCGGAGGGTAGTGTCAGTCAGAGGGTAGTGTCAGTCAGAGGGTAGTGTCAGTCAGAGGGTAGTATCAGTCAGAGGGTAGTGTCAGTCAGAGGGTAGTGTCAGTCGGAGGGTAGTGTCAGTCAGAGGGTAGTATCAGTCAGAGGGTAGTGTCAGTCGGAGGGTAGTATCAGTCAGAGGGTAGTATCAGTCAGAGGGTAGTATCAGTCAGAGGGTAGTGTCAGTCGGAGGGTAGTGTCAGTCAGAGGGTAGTGTCGGCCGGAAGGTAGTGTCAGTCAGAGGGTAGTGTCAGTCAGAGGGTAGTGTCAGTCAGAGGGTAGTGTCAGTCAGAGGGTAGTGTCGGGTGAGGGTAGTGTCAGTCAGAGGGTAGTGTCAGTCAGAGGGTAGTGTCGGCCGGAGGGTAGTGTCGGCCGGAGGGTAGTGTCAGTCAGAGGGTAGTGTCGGCCGGAGGGTAGTGTTGGGCAAGGGCAGTGCCGTCTACTTAGTGAGCAGCTCCTTTATTTGAGAATAGACCGTCCTACGTCACGAGAACAGAAAGGGCTAATGAAATTTTGTTTCAGTCGTTGCTCATCTGTGCATCTGTGGGAGAACCAAGTTGAACAATAGATTTCTGGTTTTTTTTTTTTTGTTTTTTTTTTTTTTTTAGTTTTTCCGAGACAGGGTTTCTCTGTAGCTTTGGAGCCTGTCCTGTCTGGTTTTTTTTTTTTTAAACTATAGTTAAATATAGTTTTAAAAAGTTGTGGAACTTGGGCTGGGCAATGGTGGTGCATGCCTTTAAACCCAGCACTCAGGAGGCAGGGGCAGGACAGTCAGGCTTAGACATAGAAACCCTCTTGGAGGATGTGGGGGCAGTGTTTGAAACTGGCTTGTGGCTGCCTGGGATCTGCTACATTGGTTCCAGAAAGTTCTTCCCTAACTGTCTAGAAATGGAAACACTTTTAGAATATTTGAAAGCCACACTTGTGGCTTCCCCAACCATCAGCCTTTCCCAGTGCCCAGTCAGGAGTGGCTTTGCCAATTCTCAGGGTCCTTCAGAAGCAGGGTGGGCACCCCCTGAACTCCGCCCTCAGCCATCTCCTTCCAGAGGGTCTCAGAGTAAACTTTCCTTCCCGATGTGGGGTAGGGATGGCTGACATAGGAAAATCCCTGCAGCTCCTCAGCAGGCAGAGAAGGCCACAGGCTGGTGAGGCAGAGGTGGCGCACCTTTGATTCAAGCGACCAGCCTGATGTACAAAACTTAGCTCAGGCTAGCCAGAGTGAAGAACTGCCAGACAGTGTGGCGGGGGGAGAAATAGCCACATTAGGAGAAAACTAGCCATGGGGCAAACTTCACTCAGCACTGAGTTCTTGCTCTTCATCCCCCCAACCCCTATCCCTGAGAGTACCCGGGGAAGCCATCCCTGCCATCATGGCCTCACCTGACTTGGCTCTGCCCTTGGTTTTCCCTGCAGAAACTTCTAGACGTTGTCAGCTGTAAGCTAGTGCAGTCTCTTTCCCACTGATCATAAGCATCCAGGATAGGTTTCCAAAAATAATAAGAAAATATTAAAAACGCTAATCAATAAATCACAGCTAAAAATGCAAACCTAGGACTGGTAAAGATGGCTTACCAAGTGGAGGCAACTGGGCACCAAGCCTGACCACCTGAGTTCTATCCCAGGAACTCGCGTGATGGAAGCCTAGCTCTCCAAAAGCACACACACACACACACACACACACACACACACACACACACACACACATAAATGTAATTTAAAAATGTTAACCTAAGCTGGACCTGGTGGCATGTACCTATGATTTCAGCCACCTAATAGGCAAATGTAAGAGGATTTCAGGTTTAAGATCTGCTTGGGCTACAGAATAAGGTCTCAATTAGCTCACACATACCCTGTCTCAAAATGAAACAAAATATAAAAGACCACAGGGAATACAGCTCAGTGGTAGAACACTTGCCTGGCAAGATCAAGGGCCTGGCTTCATTCACAGCACACACACAAATAAATTCCAGCCTGTGGAGATGGGGTCTCCTCACTATACTCTAACACTTGACATGCTGAGGCAGGAGGATTACCAGTTTGAGGTAGCCTGGACTGTGTATGTGTAGCAAGACCTCAATTGTTTTCTTTCATTTGTTCATATTTGCTTTTGAGACAAGGTCTCCTCTGTAGCCCACGATGACTTCAAATTTTCAGCAATCCTCCTGCACCAAGCTCGGAAGTACTGGGATTATTAGGCGTGTACCAGCACACAAGTTTTGTAAGAAGAAAGGCTTGCTCCACATGCTCACACTTCCCTTTAATGTCTTAACAGCAGACAGTTGGATTTTCTTTTTGTTTTCATGAGACACATGATATTTATACAGGAAATAAGTCAGCAAAAGGACAAACCCGACCACCATCCCTAGGACCAAGAAACATCTCATGTTTCCTCTGGGGAGTTCAGGAAGGGCATGGTGACATGGGCAGCACACACGGCAATGGCCAGAGGCCTTGCGACCAGTGCAATGGGTAACAGAGACGTGTGCGGTTGGCCCGTGGGAGGAGGGAGCCCAGTGGCCGTGGGATGGGGCCACAGTCAGAAGGCCTCTTGTAATCCGCTGCCTAATCACAGGCCCAGCTGGATTTTCAAGTCTGCCCCTGTTCAGTTAGTGGCGACAGTAGATGGCTGCGGTTTCCAGGAAACCCCACACTGTGTTCCAAGATGTAAAAGGGTAAAGAACACCTCGAGACAGTAGGAAAAGTAGTTACAACCTCAGAGACACCCTGGGAAGGTTCTCAGCTCACACTTGGACCCAGTGGTACGGTACTGCTCTGTTTGGGCTCCGCTTCTCGCTCACACCTGAACATCAGTCAGGTGATCAGGCGTCCTGCCCCTTGGACCACCCGCACCAAGCACATAGCTCACTGAGAATGAAGTACACAGCCCTGCTGTGGGTGAGGAGCAAAGGTAGCTGAGCCTTGCCTTCCGGAGGCTCACGGATCAAGGGTTCGTTGTTGATCAACCCCTTGACAAGAAGACTGAAGGCTTTCCCTGGCCAGAAGGAATAAACGCAGACATTGCAAACCCCCAGCTCCAACTCTAGGGTCTTCCCAGCTCGGTCTGGAGAGTCTGCCCCAATAGAGCTAGCCATGGGCTATCCCTGTCTTTTTAGCGCTGGGTGCCTGAGGCAGAAGGAGCTCTAGTTTGAGGTTAGCATGAGCTACACAGCAAGACCCCTTCCCCCCAGAATACACAAAGTAGAGATTGCTTCCCACCTTGCAAGTGTCCTTAATGGAGACACACCTGCCCGACTTCAGTTTGTTTTCACTTTGTTGCTTTTATTTTTTACATTTATTTATTGAGTGTGTATTATGTGGATGTGAGGGGCACGCGTATACCACTCCAAGTCTGTGGAGGTCAAAGGATATCTTGGAGGGGTCATTTCTCCCTTTCCGCCATATGGTACCCAGGAAGCAAATTCAGGTTGTTAGATTTTGCATCAAGTGCCTTTACCCAATGAATCATCTTGTCGGCCCTCCTTTGGCTTTTGTGACAGGGTTTGCTACATGGTCCTGGCTGACCTGGAACTTGCTATATGGACCAGACTGGCTTAGAACTTGCAGTAATTCTCCTGCTCAAGTGCTGAAGTGGAGGTGTACACCACAGTTTTGGGCAAATTTACAAACCTACTTACTTTCCAAGGCCTTGTGCAGACCAGTAAGCGCTCTACCACTGAACTATACTCCCATCATTCCAGCCAGTCTTTTTTGTTTAATATTCATTTTTATTTTATGTGCATTGGTGTTTTGCCTGCATGTGTGTCTGTGTGAAGGTGTCATGTCAGATCTTGAAGTTACAGACAGTTGCTAGCTGTCGTGTGGGTGCTGGGAATTGAACCCAGGTCCTCTGGACAATCAATCAGTGCTCTTAACCACTGAGCCATCTCTCCAGTCCCCCACCTATGCTTTTAATATTTAGTTTATTATTGAGTGGAGGGGCTAGGGGCTGGCTCTGTGTACATGAGTGCAGGTGCCTGCAGAGGCCAGAAGAGGGCGTCAGATCCAATGGAGCTGGAGCTACAGGCTGCGAGCTGCCTGGTGAGGGTGCTGGGAACAGAACTCAGGTTCTCCGCAAGAGCAACCAGTTCTCTTTACTGCCAAGCCACCATTTTTTAATTTCTCAGGGAGATTATATATATAATTTATTTATTTTGCTCTGCACATGGCTTTTTGAGACAAGGTCTTTCATTGAACCAGGCTGGCTGGCCTGCACGTTCCGCGATCTGCCTGCCTCCCTAGCCCCCTGCACTGGGATTACCAGTATAGATCCCCATATCCAGCTTTATGTGGGAATTGAACTCAGGTCGTCATTCTTGCACAGCAAGTACCAGCCGAGTTCTCCCCCATTTTAAGGGAGGGCTAGGCTAGAGAGCATGCTTGGCAAGGTAGGACGGGTCCTTAAAGACTAAATCTGTCTCCCCGACTCTTTCCTGGTTAAATTCTTATCTCAATTCTCCTTCAGGTGTATCTTCCAATGTGGTCCCTATGTACTTAGGGGAACTGGCCCCTAAAAACCTGCGAGGGGCTCTTGGGGTGGTGCCCCAGCTCTTCATCACCGTCGGCATCCTTGTGGCCCAGCTGTTTGGCTTTCGGGATCTCTTAGCCAATGAGGAAGGTGAGAACAGAGCCCTGCCCCCACCCTCTGCTCCTCCACCCCAAAAACTACTGACTTTGCTGACTTCCCTGCTCTGTCCAGGAAGACAGTGCTTGGTGCCACGCTCTGTCCATAGCCTGCCATGCACTTTGTGGGCCCTGAACAAGCATGTGGCAACACATTCCTTTTAGGAGACAGCAAGGTGTCTTGACAGAACAGGAAGGGCCTATGTCCCTTGAACTACTAAGTGACTGTCCACATGCTCAGAAGCACACAATAACTTATAAATGGCCTCATTACCTCCGCTTTCTCTGTCTTGAGTCTTGAGCCACTTTGTTTTTGAGGCACGGTCTCATGTAACCCAGGCTGTCCTCGAACTCATTGTAGTCAAAGACGACCTGGAACTCCTCATCTCCTCATCTCTACAAGTACTGAGATTACAGGTGTGCAAAACCACAGCTGTTTTATGCAGTGCTGAAGACCAAATCCAGAGATCTCTACCAACTCCCGCTCCTCTCCTCTCCTCTCCTCTCCTCTCCTCTCCTCTCCTCTCCTCTCCTCTCCTCTCTTCCCTTTCCTCCTCTCCCCTCCTTTCTCTCTTCTTACTGTCTCTTCTCTTCTTCCCTGATTCTTTCTGATTCTTGGGCTTCTAAGAGGGAGACCAGTCTCACTGATCACACCAGTCAGAACGTGGCGTTTGCTTGCGATGGCCCCAGACACCATGTCTCCTGCAGTAGCTCATTTGTTCCTCCCAGTAGCCCATGAGATCATGGACTTTAAATGCGCCCACTTTACAGATACAGACCCGAGACTCAGTGGATTGGAAACTTGTCCAATGTCCTGGGCCTGGCTCTGGGTTGCACTTCCACCCCCTCCTATCTTTCCATCAGTCCTGTGTGTGTCCAGAACACCCCTGTCAAGGGGCCACATTCTCCCTAGGAGCTGAGATCCCAGATGAATGGACTCAGGTGGAGTCTCAGGTCACCACAGCCAGCAGGACTCAAAGCCAGGAGCCAACGTCTGCACTGCACAGCATTGACAGAAGGGCCGGGACGGTCCTATCCAAGGAGGGAACATTCTAGACCTGGGCAGAGACACCAAAGGTGTCAAAATCCATTTTACTCTTAGGGGACTTCAAAAGGGTGGCATCCTAGCCCTCCGCCCTTCTCTGTGACCCTACTGTAGTACAAGGCTGGGTCTTGACCATCCCCACTTTATCGTCCTCCTTCTGATCCCTGGCCTAGAGCAGCTGCTTTGCTCAAACAGGGATGGCGAGCAGGCGTGAAGTCAGAGGAGGCGCAGGAAGAGGCACCCCAGTATCAAGGCTGCACAGTCGGATCTGGATTACTGTCTGGGGATCTTTGGTGACTCCGTACAGAGAGCTGCAGCGTAGGGCCTGGGAGGAAGGGCCCAGAGGCTGGTGACTATGGCTCACACGGGAGACAGGACAGCAGCTCTTGCTGCAGACAGGGCAGGGGGATAGGCACAGGGTCCCAGGATCTCAAGGGGCAGCGGAGGGATGGTGGGAGGAGATGTTCCAGCCTAGAAAGTGATGAGGCTGAAGCTGAACTTACCATTGGATGGAATTCATAGTCTAGAAGCTAGAAGCCAATTTCCTGGCTAGGAGCAATGGATTTGGGATGGGGTGAAGGTTCAGAGTTTCCCACGTGTCTTGAGGAAGATTGCCGCTAAATGAGGGTGCCTCGGACCTGTTTCTCTTCTATGGAATCAACTACTAAGAACCCAGGGAAGTTAGAGCTAATGGTACATGTCTGTAATCCCAGAACTCAGAAGGTAGAGAAAGGAGGCCCAGGAATTTAAAATCAGCTTGAGATACAGAGTAAGCCTGAAGCCAGCCTGAGTTACATTCTATTTTCTTAAAAGAAAATTCAGTAGTTAGAGGCACTTGTTGCAAAATCGATGACCAGAGGACCCACATGGTAGAGGAAGAGAAACAAGTTCAGCCTTAGCCTCCAGCCTCACCACTGTCTAGGTCGGAGCCTCTCCTCCCACCATCCCTCTCTGCACCTTATAACACATCTTAAACATACAACTCCAGTTCCAGGGCTCTCATGGCCTCTTCTGGTTTCTACAGGCACCAGGCATACACATGGTGCACAGACAGACATACATGTAGGCAAAACACCTATGTGCTTAGAGCGAAATAAGAATAAGTGATTGAAAAAGCAAGCAAACAATTCTGTCCCCCGCTTGAGTATGCTGTTGTTTCTCTCTTGAGTATGTGTGTTGTGACACCATGTGGCTGCCAGAAACTGTACCAGGCTTTTTGTTTCAGGCCACCAACCAGCTCCCAAATCATGACACAGAAACTTCTTAGTTATGAATGTTCAGCCTGGCTTAGGCTCTTTTCTGGCTAGCTCTTTTAACTTAAATTAACCTGTTTCTCTTTATCTACCTTGTAGGCGGCGTTTGCCTCGGGGCTTTTTACCTTTCTTACTTCTGTATGGCTTACTTTCACTGCTTCTCCTGTCTGGGGGGCATCTCCCTCCTTCTCTCCCTTCCTCTTTCTTGTTCCTCTCTTCTCCACTCCTCCTGTTTACTCTCTCTGCCTGCCAGCCCGGCCTATCCTTCTGCCTGGCTATTGGCCGTTCAGCTCTTTATTAGACCAGTCAGGTGCCTCAGGCAAGGTGAAACACATGCATCCCATCCTTACATAATTAGACACACATCCTTACATTCCTAAAGATATGCAGCAGAAACAAACGTAAAGCATCTTTGTCCAGAATAATATTCCACAACAAGAAACTGAATCCAGATCTCTGCAAGAGCAGCAAGTTCCCTTAACCACTGAGCCATCCCGCGACCCCTTTATTTAGTTATTTTTATTATGAACATATCATGTATGATTCCCAGTAAACATAAAGGAGAAAGAAACCAGACACCGTGACCATCCTGCAGGTCAAGAGAGAGCTGCATCAGACCCATCAATCACATCTCCCTTCCCAGAAGCGGGGTGTGAGGAACGGGCTGACATACGCCCTTCTTTTCTTTCTTTGCGTCTAGGCTCCTCTCCTTTGGAGACAGTAGGGTTGATTTATCTGCTTCTGAACTTGATGTAAGGGCATTGAACATTAAGTTTTTCTGCTCCATGTCACACCGCATAGCTGTTTCCAGGTCACCGCTGTTTCTGTTGCAATGCTGAAGAACATTCTAGAAACACAGAATGCTGCTGTGTCCATTCTATGAGGACTATAATGGGTGTCTGCACTGTTGCTGGTTTTGTGTCTGAGTTTATCGGGGCTGCTTTGGCCACCCCAGTTGAGGTGTCCTTGTGTCCCCTGCACAAGCCTCTCTGGACATACACCTGGGGTGGATTCACAGTGTTAGCCTCAGTCCGCTCTGGCCAGCTGGTCCCTGAAGGACAATGCATACCCTCAGGGTGATGGTATGGACTGCCTGGCACCGTGTAAGGGGCCGAGGCAGAGGGCACAGGCCCCAGGCTTCTGTGACAGGAGACCTTTGCTTGCAGGCTGGCCGATCCTCCTGGGGCTGACTGGGGTGCCTGCAGCCTTGCAGCTCATTCTCCTGCCCTTCTTCCCCGAGAGCCCCCGCTACCTGCTGATTCAGAAGAAAGACGAATCAGCTGCTGAGAAAGGTGAGGGCTGCTGTGGTTTCCTCTTGACCCCTGATCCCCAGGCTCCTCAGCCCTGAGCTCACGCCCTGTTCGTCTCTCCCTCAGCCCTGCAGAGGCTTCGAGGTTGGGAAGACGTGCAGTGGGAAATAGAGGAGATTCGGAAGGAGGACGAGGCTGAGAAGGCCGCAGGCTTCATCTCTGTGTGGAAGTTGTTCAAGATGCGGTCCCTGCGCTGGCAGCTCATCTCCATCATTGCCCTCATGGCCGGACAGCAGCTGTCAGGAGTGAACGCGGTACGGTACCGGTGGGCATCCCGCAGGCGTAGGGGCAGCAGCAGGCAGTATGTGACCAGGTGCTGAAAACAAGCCTTGCCTATGGCTCTGAGGGGCTGGGGTGCGGTGGGTCACTGGCCACCCTCCACCAAACCCATGGTTGCCTTCCAGATCTACTACTATGCTGACGAGATCTACCTCAGCGCAGGTGTGAAAAGCAACGATGTCCAGTTTGTGACAGCTGGGACAGGGGCAGTCAATGTGTTCATGACCATTGTCACGGTGAGTGTCCGTGAGTCTGCAGTCCCATCAGCCTCTGGGGTGGGGGGAGCGATATCTGGGGACTGAAGAAGGTCCCAGCCTTGGAGAGAGCTGGGGTCTGAGGTATGCAACGTGCCCCTTGGGCTCTGAGGCCTCAGCCTCAAAGTTCTGGCATGAGGCTGTGCCTGACTCCCATGGGGAGCAGCCATGGATTCCTAGAAGCAGAGGCCCAAACCCAACTCCAGATGCTCCCACTGTGTTCCATGACTCTGACCTCTTAGGGCTGGGGCTGCGGAGCACAGCAGAAATGGGGTGGGTCTCTGCACAGGGCGACACAGTGGCCCTGCAAGGGGCTATTGCCCATGACTCACTTCTTAGGTAGTAGCAGAGAGAGACTTGTCCTCCTGTTCAGAGGAGCCAGCCAGGCCTCCACAAGGGCAGGATCTCTCAAGTTCACCCCAATGCCTGGCTCCTTCCTTGCAGAAGGCCTGAGGCTTAGAGCCATGGGACTGAGGCCCTTAAGTTGGGCTCTCATTTACGAGTGGACATCTGGAGCCCTAGTGACTCAGCTGGACCACCCAAAGACACATGCTCTGTGCATGCGTGTACAATTGTGTACATACCAGTGGTTTGGCACACACTCCTCCTGACCCCTCAAAAGTTGGTTGAGGGATAGTGAGGTTTCCCACGATGGCAGCCCCAGGCAGGGGTTCTCTGTCCCACAAAAACACTGGGCACTGGCTCAAGCACCTCACTTCCTCCCTCCCACACCTTCAGGTATTTGTGGTAGAGCTTTGGGGACGGCGACTTCTGCTCCTCATTGGCTTCTCCATCTGCCTCACCGCCTGTATCGTGGTGACGGTCGCACTGGCGCTGCAGGTAAGGAACGCTGCGATTATTACCACTTAAAGAAGCCTCAGAGAAGGCGCTAAAACGCACTGGCGTCGCATCAAGAAATGAAGGGGGGGGGGACTTCCTCTTGGGATGCTTTGAACTAAGAGTGAAACCCAAATTTGAATTCTCCACTTCTCTCCCTGTGTCTTGTACCTGTAATCTCTGTGTGTCTGATGTCTGTCCCTAACATAGCCCTGGCTGTCCTGAAACTCACTATGTAGACCAGGCTGACCTCAAACTCCCAAGTGCTGGGATGAAAGATGTGCACCACCACCACCTGGCTATTTTACAGAAAATTTCATTATTTACTTACCCCAACTGGCCCAGAATAGCATTCAAAGTCACACGTAAATATTATCCACCTATATCCACGTTACTTCCTACACGTGGGATATTTGTTGTTCAAGTGTGCTTGCTGGCTACTTTCAGCAAGTGATTACCAACACACACACACACACACACACACACACACACACACACACACACACACACACACACTGCTCGTATAGACATGCAAGGTCATGGAAAGACAAGGCATGGAAGATTAAAGCTATGCATTTAACATAGGTTGTAAGAGCTGATTGTATAGGAAGTCAAGGTATAGTCAGGTCTGTGAAATGGCTATATTAATGGAAAAATAAGCTTTTACAGGCTGAACACACAGTAGGAAAGCAGCTTAGCCACCAAGGATCTCAAGACCTGTTAGTAACTTAGCTGCAGGGTATTTTCAGAAAAAGACCACCACAGCAGCTACCAGCCATGCTGGTGGCCCCGCTCAGGAACAACACCGTATTGTTCCACACCTGTGTTCTCACCATAGTAAAGGCACTAGACACCAAAAATGAACTTACTTTAACAAGTATAGTCTGTCCGATGTCTCGGGACTGTGTGTCCCTCCCTCAGCAGATCCAGCCTCTCTCAGACAACTTCTAAGATCTCATCAAGTGGCATAGCAGAGTCACCGCTGGCTCCTTGCAGACCCAGCAGTACCACCTCTGCTCTGAGGTCCCCAAGGCCCCTGGTCCCAGCAGGTCTCTGCTTTGCCAAGTACTAACTGCCTGTCTTCCCACCCCTACAGAACACCATCACCTGGATGCCTTATGTCAGCATCGTCTGTGTCATCGTCTACGTCATCGGACATGCCGTGGGGCCCAGTACGTATCCCTAAACTGGTTTCATAGTTTCAGTGCCCCACATCCTGGTCCTCCGTGAGCGTCTCTGAGAATCCCCAGGGATGGTGGGTGCATCCCAAGGGGCTTCTCCCTTGCTCCTTTTAGCCCAGAATGGAAGGGGCTGCCGTTAGCACAACAGGTTGAAGGCGCTGCCATGTTAGTCTGGCAGAGTGAGTGCCACAGGCAGCCTCTGCCATCCACCACACCCGACATCCAAAGTCCTGTGCCTTAGAGATACGTACTGCCCCCGTGGCCAGGTAACCAGGGTGCCAAAATACTCATGGGCTCGAGGATCCTTTGTGAGTCATTCTGCCTTCAGGGAGTGTGTCTCCCTATAACCTAACTGTCATCCTCCCTCTTCTCTCCCTCATCCCTCTATCTTTCCCTCTCTCAGGTCCCATCCCTGCCCTGTTCATCACCGAGATCTTCCTACAATCCTCCAGGCCAGCTGCCTACATGATCGGGGGCAGCGTCCACTGGCTCTCCAACTTCGCCGTGGGGCTTATCTTCCCATTCATTCAAGTGAGTGGCACCCGAATCCCCAAGCTGCCAGGCCAGAACCTTCCAGCACCTCCTAATGTGTATAACCTCCCCCACTGGTCCCTCCTTCCCACAGGTGGGTCTCGGTGCCTACAGCTTCATCATCTTCGCGGTAATCTGTCTCCTCACCACCATCTACATCTTCATGGTCATCCCCGAGACCAAGGGCAAGTCATTCATTGAGATCAACCAGATTTTCGCCAAGAAGAACAAGGTGTCGGACGTCCACCCAGACAAGGAGGAACTCCAAGACCTCCCACCTGCCATGGTTCAGTAGCAGCCGAGCCCACAGAGCTGGTCTGCGTGGACCTTTCTCCTGGACTTTGGTTCTGGCTTCTTGTTGTCTGTGACATTGGAAGTGAGATGAGCCTGGCGGGGAATGCCAGCCCCGTCACCAGCCTCCATCTAGTGGGGACATCTGACCTCTCTCTCCTTTTGTGCTTTTCTGATGTCTCTAAGCATAGAGGCCAGTCACAGGCTCTCATCACCCTCCTCTTTGCTGAGCTGACTGTGGTGGGGGTCCTGTAACATAGCCTTTCTAACAAAAACAGATGTGAGGGTCACATTATACCAGCAAGGTGACCCTTCTGTGGCCCCCATGTGCCTCGGGGGTCACTGGCCTTTGCTCGGGAGTGAAGTCATCCTTTCTCCTGACCCAGCCTTGTCACCGAGCTTGGAAAGAGACCACGGGAAGAGATTCACTGAGCATGAGTTGTTAACTATAAATGATAGTATTAGTGGAACATGGTGTCACCTCCATATAGCCAATAAAACACATCTGATCACTTTTCACCAAGACATATCAGTTCTCTGTTGAGCAAAAGAGGGCTGTAGGGGAGACCCCCGCCGCTGAGGGTGGCTGGTCTCTCAAGTGCAGGATGGGGCAAAGAGAGGCTCTTGGACACTCTCTGCTGAAGGGTAAGAGCTGCAAAGCTGTGGGATGTTTTGTATAAAATCGGGGGAGGGGCTCTGCCTGTCCGCAGTCACAGGGTGAATGCCAAGGAGGCCTAATGCTGCAGGAAGGGGACATGGGAAGGATGGGCTGCCCCTTATTACATCAACACGTCAGAACTGGAGTCTTGGTGACATGGGTGTGTATGTGTGTGCGTGTATGCGCACCTGTGTGTGTGTGTTACACAAGTATAGAGAGAGCCTTGAGGTGTGGGGAAGGAAGTGCTGAACGGGCTATGGGCTGTTGTGCAGTAGTCAGGATGGCAGGGAACAGCTATGGGAGGCGGAAGCAGTTTTTACAGACACGGAATAGGGATTCTACTGGCATTGAGTCTTGCAACTGGCAAGAGCAGTCTTGACACACAGGAAGTACATGCTCTGGTTGAGCCATCCTTGACCTACCACAACATACGAGCAACACAGAAAGACAGATTCTGCATATGCTGAGGAGTGGTGAGGTCAGAACTAGGAGGTGAGGGCTGAGGACTGTTGTGAACTCGGTTCACAGGAACAGTACCTGGAGCCAGGGGAGCCCTGAATCCACTCTCTGGTCCAAACCTTGGTTCTTCCATTTATCATTCACGCAAAATGCCAAGTTCCTTAGCCTTTCTGCACTTCAAGTAAAAGCGGAATCGACAGGACACGTCCCGAGTGGCTGCCGCAGGAATTAAATGACTTCATATGTCTGTAGCCTGGAGGCTGCATGCTTGGTACTCTCTGCTATGTTGATGTGCTTGGGAATGAACCTTCATCTCGAGACAACAGAAACCCACGCTTGGAAGCCACTGGGAGAGAACAATTGCGTAAGTGGGTGGCAGACAGTGAGAGTCGTTCGGCTGTGGTCGTGGGGAAAGGACAGGTGGGATCCTGGGGTCTGCCATGTGGCAATAGATTAGAGACCTTGCTGTCAGCTCACAGCAGTTCAAGATTCGCACAGTTATACCTAGAAATGTCTAGAATTCTACTTGTGTGGGTGCGTTATGTAGCAAGAGGTATGAGGCCTGGACGTAGGGTGATAAAGACTTAGAAAATATGAAGGATTCTCCAATTAGTGAGGAGTCAATAAAAGTTGGACATTCTGTTCAGAGGAGCCCTCAGCAGTTTGGTTTAGAAGGAAACCCAGGAAGTTAAGGCCTATAAGAGAACCTAGAAATCTCTTTGAGGAGGAGACTGGGTCTCACTATATGTCCCTGACTAGATTGGAACTCGCTTTGTAGACCAGGCTGGCCTTGAACTCACAGAGGTCTTCCTGCCTCTGCCTCCTGAGGACTGGGATTAAATGGGTGCTCTGCCATACTCAGTGACCCTTTAGTCTTGAGAGCCGCTCTGATAAGAACCTGGTTCCAGGCTGAGTATGTAGCTCAGTGGTAGGACCTAGCGTACGTGAGGCCCTGGGTTCCATCCCCGGCACTGCAAAGCAATCAAGGTAACTTTGGTGCTGGAGGAACAGAGTTTCCAGCAGTTCCAGGTGGGGCTGGAGAAGGTTAGTGAGACAGAGCGGGAGACAGGGAAGAGGGAAGAGAGGCCGCTGAACACTCAAGGAGGACTCGAGGGTGATGGGCAGGCCATGGGCTGTGCAGACAAGATCCCCAGGCTGGTTGACTGCCCCACAGAAGGGTTTGGGAGCCCTGAAGGAAGCTAGTCCCCCGAGCTTTTCTGATACTGAGTTCATTTGTGTGAGAGTGCCTTGGATGTTTACAGAAGTTAGGGGTTGCGTGGAAGCCACAAGGAAGATCCAGTGACCAGTCTGCCATCTGCTGGGGCGAGAGGAAGAGGCTCATTGGATTTGGTGGTCAGTGACCCCAAGGGGCACAGTTTGTTGGGGGTGAGGGCAGAGAGTAAGTCCTTAGGTTAAGGACTGTTCCAAAGGCATGAATGGTTACAACAGCTACCTCTTCCTGCCCTCTGTCTCCCTGTCCTCCATCTGCTTCCCTGTCCTCTGTCTGTCTGCCTGTCCTCCATCTGTCTCCCTGTCCTCTGACTCCCCTCCTTTAGCTCCCTGTCCTCAGGTTTCCTGTCTGTCTGTCTGTCTCCCTGTCCTCAGGTTTCCTGTCTGTCTGTCTGTCTCCCTGTCCTCAGGTTTCCTGTCTGTCTGTCTGTCTCCCTGTCCTCAGGTTTCCTGTCTGTCTGTCTGTCTCCCTGTCCTCAGGTTTCCTGTCTGTCTGTCTGTCTGTCTCCCTGTCCTCAGGTTTCCTGTCTGTCTGTCTGTCTGTCTCCCTGTCCTCCACCTCTCTGTCCTCTGGCTTGAGTGCTTTCTCACAGGTATCAGAGTGGTGTGGTGGTCAGAGCTTATGGGAAATAAATATCCAGACTGTAGAGGTTTGA
Organism: Microtus pennsylvanicus; assembly: GCF_037038515.1. Taxonomy (NCBI): domain Eukaryota; kingdom Metazoa; phylum Chordata; class Mammalia; order Rodentia; family Cricetidae; genus Microtus; species Microtus pennsylvanicus. The sequence continues at coordinate 77,769,936 of NC_134591.1, forward strand.
AGTCAAACCCTTCCGAAGGCTAAGCCAGGCGTGGTAGCAAATGTCTGATGCTAGCGTTTGCGAGGTGGAAGAAGGATTAGGAGTTCAAGGTCATCCTTGGCTTCATAATGAACTCCAGGTTAGCCTGGGATACATGAGAATCTATCTCCAAAATCCAAATCAATCCCCTCCCCTAGAAATGGCATTTTGTGAATCAGAATGAAAATGTATCGGGAGTAGTGAGTCTTGACAGGGAGGGTTCCAGGTGCTGCCAACAGAGGTAGGAAAGGCAGGCCTGGGAAAGGGTTTCTAGCCCCTAAACCAGACACATTGGAGCCCAAATCTGGCCTCGAATCTCCTCTGGCCAGAAGTTTCTACACTGTTTCATGGACCAAAATGTAGACTAACCTTGGTCACCTGCTTAGAAGGTGTGGCCTTGTTGGAAGAAGCATGTCACTGTGGGTGGGCTTTGAGGTTGTAAAGCCCAAGCAGGCCCAGTGACTCTCTCTTTGACTATAGATCAGGACATAATTCTCAGCCTCAGCCCCAGAACCTGTCTGAATGAACCCACGCCTTGGTGATTGCTGTGGGATATTTTGATCACACTCTTGACACTCCCAAGACTGCTGATTGTATCTGGAGGTTTCTCTCCTGCCCACCAGTTCCAGAATAACCACTCTGAGGCTTAATATTAATTACAAACTATTTGGCCTATTAGCTCAGGCTTCTTATTAACTAGCTCTTACAACTGAATTAACCCATTTCTATTACTCTGTTTTTTACCATGAGGCTTGTGGCTTACTACCTCACATCTTGCTTCTTTGGCAGCTGCTGGTGTCTCCCTCAATCCTCCCTTCTTTCTCCTGTATCTCTTTTTGGATTTGCCCCTGGCTCTATGTTGCCTGGCTATTGACCATGTCAGTTTCTTTATTAACTAATGGCAATAAAACATATTCACAACATACAGAGGGGCATCCTACATCAGTCAATAAAGTTTACTTTGAATCAGAGAGTAGAGCTAGCTACTAGCTGACCAAAATTATCCATAAATGTTTTGGAGAACCAAGGACATATAGAGAGACAAAGGAAGCAGTATGGAGGGGCTTAGAAAGATTTTTGGCTCTTTTGGATAAAGGAAAGAGAAAGACAGGTCACTAGTCACTTCTCTGCCATGTCTCTGATCAATCTGGTTCTTACTCCAATATCTGACTCTCGAGTTTTTATTGATAGAGAGTTAGATAAACATTCATTTGGCATCCAACATAAACGAGTCACCCCCATGGCAGGCTTTCCCTCCCTCCCCCAAGGCCTCCATAAGAGTCTGGGGGTTTCCCATTGCAGCCTTTCTACAGCAGCCTCCAGGTGCCGCCCATCCCTGGCTGGGCACCAAATGCTGCCAGTGTTAGCCACCCACCACCAGGAAGCTCTGTCATTCAGGAAGCCCCCATGCCCTCGTTTCCTGCCACACAAACTTCTTATGCACAGCTTTCTGTGTCCACGGTTTATGTGACTTGATGTGGGATTCCCCTCTGGATGCTGTGAATACCATTGGTTAATAAAGGAACAGGCTTGGCCTGATAGGGTAGAACTAGGTAAGAGCTAGGCAGGGACACACACACACACACATACACACACGCGCCCGCTAAACTGGAGGCTGAGAGAAAGAAGGGTGGAGTCAGGGAGAAGCCGTGGAGCTGTGGCCAGAGATAGGCATGCTGAAACCTTGCTGGCAGGCCACAACCCTCATGGTAAAATATAAAATAATGGAGCTGGGTTAATTCTAGATGTAAGAGCTAGCTAGCAATACACTTGATTGGCCAAGCAGTGATTTAATTAATACAGTTTCTGTGTGGTTATTTCAGGAGTCTGGGCAGCCCAGAAACAAACAAGCAGCCTTGACTCACTCCCTCTCCCTGTGGGTTGCAGGATTCCCTTGGACCCCCACCTCAGGATAGAGAAAAATTGCCTTTATGGTGCCTACTTATAATAATTCCCAGCCTGTTAAAAGTTATCAGTGGAAAATTCTTCCACAAGAATGTTAAACAGCTTCAACTTGTATCAATATTTTGTATAGCAACTATTGGAAATATTTACATACATTTTCCTCAATCTATAATTTACCATTATGCATGGCGGTAGTGGCGCATGCCTTTAATCCCAGCACTTGGGAGGCAGAGGCAGGCGGATCTTTGTGAGTTCGAGGCCAGCCTGGTCTACAAGAGCTAGTTCCAGGACAGGCTCCAAAAGCTATAGAGAAACCCTGTCTCGAAAAACAAACAACAAAAAAATTTACCATTATATGGATGATATCATACTAACTGATTCAGATCCTGGTAGCTTAGAAAAAATGTTTGAAGAAGTAAAGAAAATTTCACTGTGCTGGGAACTACGAATTACTCCTGAAAAAATATACAAAAAGAAGATTCTATTAAACACCTAGAGTATAAGAAAGGTTTACAAATATTCAGCCCCAGAAAGTACAAATGAGTAGAGATCAATTGCAAACCCTATGGGTTTTCAAAATTTGCTGGATGGTACTAACTGGCTACAAACCACAATCAGATATGCTACTCACGAACCAAGTAACTTATTTCAGACCTTACAAGGTGATAAGGCCTGACATAGTTCAAGGAAATTATCAGTTGATGCTGAGAAAGAATTGGCTCTGGTAGAAAAGAAATTACAGGATGCATGCATGTATTGTATCTTGGTCACACTACCCTCTACGCAGTCTCTACGAGAATTCTTATGCAGAGAGAGAATAATAGAATGAATATCTTTATCACACAAACAGAATAAAAAATTAAAGAGCTATGTAGAAAAGGTTTCGGAACTGATTCTGAAAGGAAAATTGAGATAACATCAGTTAACAGGAATAGACCCAACAGATTTTGTGTACCTTTTACCAATGCTAAAATTGCCTCATTGTGGCCAGAAAATGAATATTGACAAAGAGATTCCAGGAATTTCTTGGGAGAGATTAGTAACAAATATCTCCAAAACAAGAGACTTCAATTTTTAAGGAGAAATAATTAGATCCTTCCTCACAATGTATAAGAAACACCAATTTCTGGAGCCCCTACATTCTATATTGACACAAATAAATCAGGACAGGCAGGTTATAAGTCAGGAAATTCAAGTAAAGTGGCTTAAATCCCTTATTATTCTGTTCAAAAGTCAGAATTATATGCTATTCTCATGGTATTATTAGATATTCTAGACCCTTTTAATATAGTTTCTGACTCTCAATGTGCAGAAAGAGTTGTTTTGCATCTTAAAACCACTGAAATTATTCCAAGTGATTCAGAATTAACTTTGCTATTTACTCAGTTACAAGAAATAATCAGAAATAGAAATCTTCCTTCACATAAAACACATATCAGATCCCATATGGGCCTACCAGGCCCTCTGACCCAAGGTATTCATGAAATTGATCAGCTATAGATTGGGAATGTGCTAGCAGCATTGGAATTTCCTAAGAAATATCATGTTAGTAGCAAGGGTTTGAAAAAAGATTTTTTTCTATCACTTGACAACAAGTCAGGAACTTAAAAGTAAAGGTTCTACTTGTTCTTTGTATAACCAAACTCCAGTACCTGAAGAAAGTAGCCCAAAGGGTACTCAAAGAAATGAAATTTGGCAAATGGATGTGTTTTATTTTAGCAGAGTTTGGAAAATTAAATTAAGACTGACAATGCTCCAGCATATGTCTCTAGCAAAATGAAACAGTTTTTTTGCATATTACAGGTATAGCACACAATCCTACATGACAAACAGTTAAAGAAAGATCTAAACACACTTTAAAAGCAGAGATAGATTACAATGCTTTATTAACTTTAAATTGTTTAAATGCTAATGAGATTGGAACAACAGCTGCAGAGAGACATTGGATAGTAGGGAAAAACTGCCCAATCAAACCAGCCTGTATATTTCGAGAATATGTTGACCTCAGAATGGAAACCAGGTTATGTGTTACATTGGGGAAGAAGTTCTGCTTTTGTTTCCACAGAAGAAGAAAATCTATGGATACCATTAAAATTTATGAAGATTAAATTCAAACAAGAGAGACTTTTTCATTAGGAGAGGCAATTGTTCATAAAACAACATGGCCGTTCAATCTAAACTAACTTATAAGACTGACAAATGCCTTTGGTTAGCTATAACCTGCCCAAAGGGAGACTCCCCAAAGTTAGGGTTGGGTGAGGGCTTTGTCTTCTCCTTTCCAAGAGAATAAAAGCATCCAATTAGGGAACCTGAAGAACATGGAATAAATAAAACATTCAGAGAAAATGTCTCAAGAAAAAGAGTCAGTTGGTCTATTCATATGTCATATTTCCAACAGGATAAAATTTCATAAATCTTCCCAAATATTTGTTTATTCTGGTCTCCATATATATAAGGAAAATAGCCCTTTTTTTGCAGACCCAGTGCAGTTAAAGATTAAAACTGGCTTTGTAGTTAGAGTGTGGCTCTCTCCTTCTCTAAACCCAAACGTGCTTGTTAAAGGAAAATCCAAAATCTCTGTATCAGAAGAGCCACCTGGTAAGACAGAAGAAAAACCAAAATTAAGGGACTATTCTGTAGTGATATTTTATTTATATTTTAATAAATAATGCTTGCCCAAAGATCAAATTGCAAAACTAAGCCACTAGAGGCCAGGGAATGATGGCAAACACCTTTAATCCCAGGACTCAGGAGACAGAGGCAGATGGATTTCTGTCAGTTCAAGGCTACCCTGGGCTATACAAAATCAATCCAGAAACAGATCCAGGTGGCGGTGGCTCACTCCTTTAATCCCAGCACTAAGGTGGTGGAGACAGGAGATGTGGCTCTCTCTTCCTTCCTTCCTTTCTCCCTCCCTTTCTTTTCTAACAGAGATAATTCTAACATGAATATCATTCTGTTATTCAATGTTTTAATAACTTATTAAACACGTGTATTAGTCAGCTTTCACCATCCTGATAAAGAGGATCAGTTCTCTCCCTCCATCACGTGGGTTCCTGGGATTGAACTCAAATCACCAGACATGGCAGTACACACCTTCACCCTCTGTGCCGTTTGCCAGGCCCATAACCAACTTTAAAACAGGCATGCAGACATGTGCTTGTTTCTGTTTGGGATCCATCACTGGATGGTCAGTTTGTCCTTTTGCTTTCGTGTCTTGAGTCAGCATGTCATGATGA